>NC_065435.1:78581545-78883722 GCF_024364675.1 Aethina tumida
TTAGTGGCTTTTGCGTCGTTTTGCTGATCGACGTTCACCAAGTTCGTTCATAATTGCTGGTTTTTTGCATTTTGTGCCAGTTAATTATCGATAATTGAGATCTTATCTTGTTTGCATTTAATTTCTGCCCCATGAAAACTACCTTGTAAACGCTTAGAACGATTCACTCCTTCCTGTCTTAATTTATTACCTCCCTGTATTATTTTCTCTCAACATGTAAAACAAACATTAATTGTAAAAATCTCTAATGAAGTAGAGACTCGTGATTTTTAAATCAGTGTAACTGTTAAAACCATCAATTAAAAGGACGGAAACAGAAAAAAGTATAAACTTTGGTGAGAAATTTTGAATTAAATGCGCTATGAAATATGTTAATTTATTTTTTGTACGGAAACTACACTCAAAATATATTTTATTAGATTGTTATCTATGTAACGGTGATCGTTTATATAATTGTATTAAGGCATGGGAAACACTTTTAGTTAATTATATGTATATATTGTTAATTTTGTATAATATACTTAAGAGCACATGGTCGACTATCGTGAGGTACCACTTTGCATCTGATTTACAATTGCAAATAAGATTTTATTGAATTTGCCTCGTGGTTTTTACACTTGATGTCAATTGTGTTAGGATGATGACCCACGTAATTTTAATAATAATTACTGATTTACATCTGTGTTTGTGACAAGGCAAATAAATGAAAGGAAAAAAAGACATTCCACATTACGATTCCCTAAAAACATCTCTTGTTTTATTCTGTTCATTTCTAATAGTAAAATAAAGGCCATTGAACGATAAGGATACCGAATCGGCCCCAGAAAGGTATCAGGCTCATAATTTCGAAAAATGTTGATACTCATAAGATACTTCGACCCAGCAAGTTTCAGATCTTTATCTGTTACCGTTTCTGAATAAATCAAAAAATACTGAAAATCAGTAAAAATTGTTATTCTCAGCACCTTGTGACACGATTGATCTAAATACCAGATATGTTTTGGGGCATGATGGCAGCATCTAGGAAAAAAAGTAAGAGCTATATGTGTTCATAAGAACCTTAAAAAAACTCATTCAATTTTCGATGAAATTATGAGCTCAAAAATCAATTTCTTTTTATGATTTAACTCTTGACATTTTATCATGTCAAGAACAGAACTTTTGTGATTGCTGTACTAGTAAAAACAACAGAATAAAATAGGGATACTCATATAAAAATAATTGTTTTTCATTTAATGGACTCTAATCATTATTATAAACTTTATTTCCAACTATAATGATTAAATCAGTATAAAATGCTATTGTTTATATAATTAAACTACGTTTTAAAGAATTTAAACTTTAACTTTAAAGTTCTGTAGTTTATCATTTCAAGAGTTAAATCATAAACAAAAATCGATTTTCATTTTTTTTTTTAATGTTTTAAAAAATTCCAGAAGCTCGAAAATTGAATAAGAAATTCAAGAAAAAATAGTTTCATATATTTATCGTTATAGTAACATGGTATTTAGATCAATCGATTCACAAGGTGCTGAGATAACAATTTTTACTGATTTTCAGTATTTTTTGACTTATTCAGAAGCGGTAACAGATAAAGATCTGAAACAGCATTGAAGTATCTTATGCGTACCAACAGTTCCTGAAATTCTGAACCCGATACCTTTCTGGGGCCGATTCGTTATTCTTATCGCCTTATGGCCTTTATTTTAAATCTTATTTTATTTAAATACTTTTATAACACACTTGTATTGTGTTTGAATTAATTATGTTACAAACAAGTTTTATTAATAATTTAACCCACATTATGCACCAGAACAACTGAGACACTATCGTACAAGATCATGGATGCAAATTATCTCTCGATCGGTTAAATCGTACTGTACTCAAACCTACTCCACTTTGTTGCAACTGACACAATCAATTGATTTGTTGTAAATTTTTTCAAATTCATCCTAGAAAAATCTAAATGCCACATGTTAGAATTAGAGAATGAATGGAGTAATTGTTAATCGATTAAAGCTATGCGTGTCAGTTTCAATTCAAATTAAATCATGGGTGACTAAGTAGATTAATAAAGGTATTGTATTTTATATTTTGTGTAATTGTATTATTCAGCAATATTTTTATCATAGGTGTTAATGCGTTTTCAGGTCTAGGCCTGCATAAATGAGCAATAACGATAACAAATATATATGATAATTCGAAACGGAAACTGAAGAAGATAAACTATAATCGGATATGAATAAGTTTTCAAGAATATTCAAAAGAATATTAACGTTTCGTTGACCTAGTTTACAACAACAACAACAACAAAAATTATATCCGTTCACGGATTCGCATTTGGAAATTTAATTAATAATTGTCAGATAATCATACAATCAAAATCACTTAAATACAATTAATAAGACAGTTTATATCCATTATAAAATCTATTTTCTAATCTCTATTTGGTCAAGTTTAATTGCCTATCCATATTATATACGGAATCCGACTTTTACCAGTCATGTGTGATGAGTAATTTATTTAATACGCATTATTATAATTTTTTCTATGAATATTTCTAAAATTCGAAATCAGTGACACATAAAATACATAAAAAGTTGCGTGTTTTTGATGAATTTGATACTATTTAATTCGTTGCTACAAAAAAATATTTGTTAACCGTAAAATCATCAATTTAACAATAAAACCGATTTCGTTTTCAAAATGGTTTTGTATTATGTAAATAACAGTAAAGTGCAAATAACGTAATTTATGGTTTACGTTGTGGTAATTAAGTAACTTTTATTGTTATTCACAATAGACATTTACATAACCTTTGCTATTATTTAATAGGTTAATCTTTTTGTTATGTGTTAATCTCAATCAACAATCAAAATTTAAGATGGTAGCATAGTTATATCATTCGATAAAATTCGATCCAAATGTGTTAATCAAGCTTGTGTTAATATATTGTTATTAATTTATTCCAAGCATCCGATGGAGTAACTTGTACCGTTAATCAAAATTTCTCAATCACCTGAATTAATTAACCGAACTATCTTATACACACATTCACAAAACTAATCAACAGTGGAACTGAGAAGATTTTCCCTCAGTATTGAGATTAAATCGGCGAGTCATTTAAAAATTTGCATGGAACAAATGGAAAACGAAAAGTGGGGGAGATTTGCAAGTAAAAGGATTCCGATGTGATCTACATATCGTGTGTCGTTAATTGATATCATGTTTTGTTGGATTTTTCAATTAATGAAATGGAACAAAACACGAAGTATAAAGTGGATTGAATTACATACATTTGATTAATATTATTAAATATTGTTATTTTTAAAAAGGCCAACAATTATGACAGGATTTAATTAACTAAGAAAACTGCACGATATGGTTACATTTATCAATATGTATGATATCAATTATAATCTATATCAAATAAACCGTTATAGTTAATTTTCATAATTAAATTTTCAATCTAACACAATTTAATTTTCTATATAAACAAAAAAAGTATAACATAATATAATAAGATCATTTTTAAAAGTGAAATTTTTAAGAATACAAATTATTAATTTTATTTATTAATTGAAAGTTACTTATTTCAAATAATTTTAATTATAAAGATTTATGATGATATTATTGTTCTTGATAATTAAATTTTCATTTAATATAAATTACTAATTTTAAAGAAAAAAATTATTAATATATATAAAAATTATTTAAAAGTTTTAATTCTAGTTATTATGCTTATTAAAAGTACAATTAATTTAATAATTTGCGAAGTGAAACTGCAACACTGCACCACATGTTTATCATATTTATTGAATATACGGGATACAATTAATTATCGTACAGTTTCCATGTCGCTTATAACTTACACCTTCACACCATCCCATACATTTTTATAAATCTATAATCTATAAAAAGCTGAAATAAAGTTTCACTTTATGATACTCTGGTAATGATTCCGACACAAATATATTAATAACAAACTTTTACTAGTGCGTGCGACCAAATAAAACACAAAAACCAATCAACGATCGGAAGTGTCTATCCAAGAAAGTAAAACCATCGGATATACCAAGTGGGTCACAGATGCACAATTTTTCTCCAACTCAGATATCTCACTGCAACTTTCAACTGGGTCACTTGTCGATTTGTTTTTTTTTTTCTTCTACTATTGCAATTTGTTCTTATATAAAATGAGTGGGTTTGTTTGACAAAATATGTAAATTGGAAGGATGAAATAACGTGTTTTTATTATTTAGAAGACTTGTAAAAAGGTGTTTTCTCTATAAATATGAAATATGTATCTAGGACAAGATATTAATTAGATCTCTTATTCATTTTTCACTTTCAACATGAACAAAGTATTCAAATGTTTATTAATCCGGTAACCTTTGAAATCAATAATTTTTTAAAACCATTGGAAAATAATTCAACTTTCTTAAATTAATACTTTCTTAGAAGGGTAAAAGGTAGTTAGTTGTGGAAGTGTTTTGCATAATTTTTATCAACCAATTATGTAAATAATGTATAAAATTATGTTTATTTTTTAAATTTGTTGCATTAGAGATGCAAACATGTCTATTTGCATTTGGGACAAGATATTAATTAAATTAATAGATAGAAACTTTCAAATGGGCAAAAACGTTTATCATACTATCGATAATCTTTACATTTCTGTTTCGTAACATTCTTTAAAACGATTCAAATAACTTATAATGCATAAACTTAACAACAAAAGCGTGCACATAAACATTCCTGACAGTTAACAGTTATGTCCTCATGTCTTTATGAAATATAGCTTGTTCAACGGTTAAAATCGAATAAAATAATTAAATTTCATACCTAAAACGTAAATCCAAACTTAATTACCCTGTCATGTTTTGCTCTAGAAAGTAATTTATTCCAGTATAATTTTTCCATAAAGTTCACCGGCCGGAGAAATTTGACTAACAAAAGACAATGTACCACTGGGCGTAATAAAAGGAAAGTTTCAACAAACTAAAACACTCATTTTTCTGATAATTTGTAGCGTTATTGAAAACCCACTACACAGTTAGAAAACAATTGTTTATAGTCTTTCGAAAAACTGTTATGTTTGTGTGCATTTATTCATAGTAACTGTCGTTCAAATCCGATACTTTATGAAACGTTCAACACCGTCGGGATAAGAACTAGGACGTTAACTGTAATGTGCAAATGAAAAATGTAATTTAAACATTATAACATTTAAGTTATTGGCAGAACAGGTTGGTTTTACAATGTCGACTCATGTCGGCTAGACATCGCACTCTGATATGGAAAAAGTGTCTTTGCCATTCCACCAGTCACCTTTCTTAGTACAGATAGGGCAACCTATATTTTTTACTTTAATAGAAGAAGAAATTTATTTTAAATACTTAAATTACAGAAAAGTAATATGTAATGTTCTATTTCTTAAAAGAAAATTTTAATATACTATTAGAGTAAATGAAACAACGTCACTTCTTCAATTCCCAAGCAAAAACATAGTTTCAATTTAACAACATCGCAGTCACAGCTAATCTATATAATTATTAAATTGTATCGGTTTTCAAAATAAGACAACATTTTCCTGCTGCCGTTCCGAAAAATGCGTAATTCCCTGCTGTTATCACTACTTTACATAAATCAATTTATTGGACGCTTGTTCTTGCGTAGCTGTAAATAATTTTAATGTGAGAAACATCGAATTAATGGTTAATAAAACCGGCCACCGTTTTTCCAGCTCTTCCTACTCGGATTCGTACATCAATTAAGAAAATCGTCCTTTTTGCACCGTTTAACCCAGATGTCGAAACTTTAAAATTCCATAAACACCGATTAATTGCACATGATAATCCGACACCTTTGGTATTAAGCCAGCAATTTTAATTCATCTAACAGTTAACTCAAAGTAAATAGGCTAAATTACTGTTTATATTATGTTTGCGTGCAGAACTGTATCGACGAAGGCTTTCCTTCACAATGAATCCTATTTGAATTGTAGGAGTCTAGTAATTGATGTTCGCAATGTGATTTATTTTGCATGGAAGAGCATGGAGGACATCGAAAACAATGGGGGTGGCGAAAATGACACGAACCAATTAAAAACGTGTACAGTCATCGGCGTCGGGTAAACAAATGGACGTGGAATTCCATCACATATCACTCACGGGCATCCGAAGGCCCAAAAGGTCATAGCACTTCTGTGATTCCTTTCTCCCGTTCCTTCTGTTTAATCGGTTATCTGCCAACGAACGAGAAACGAAGAGTAAATACTGAAATTGTGTTCTTTTGTGGATGTTCAATTTGTGCCCAAAGCAAAACGTAGAAGGAAATTAAATAATTAACAGGAAATCGGTTAATACGATCTGACTAGGTGATTTATTATTAAACATTGTGGATAGTTCAGTTGGAATTTCTATGTGAAGTTGATTATTAATTATTATTTACAACTCTTGGGTTAATAATTTTATAGCGGTGTAAACATTCGCATATTAAATAAATTTCTGGTTACCAGATTAATTTTGTAGATCTCCTTCCTACTTTAATAAAAAAATTTGTCAATTTGTGTTGAAAGGTAATATTGAAATGTAAATATTTTATGAGTTATAAACGAATTAAATTGTCAAAAATTTTGTGAAATATATTTAAATTTTATGCATCTGCATTATTAATATCTATATATATTCATTAAAATTTTGTAGTAAAAGTTTTATTAATTATGATTCGATTTTGTGGGAAACACTCAATAAAATAGGAATTAATATTCCAAATAAATATAATTTTTGACTTGAATACCTAATGTAATATAATAAATTTAGATTTCTGTTGTACAAACTTTCATGTGATAACAGATTAAATAAAAAGTTAAAGTTACATATAAAAGAAAAAATAATTTTTAATATTTTGGTGTATAAATTACATATAAAATATTCAAATTTAAATAAAAGCAGTTGAAATATGTATGTGAAGTGCAAGGAATACGTATAATACTTCATCACTTAAATTCCAGGACGTTAATTAAAAACAAATTATGTAATTTTCCCATCCTCATCAATACCTATTAATTACAATGTATGTAATTAACACTTAAAATGTATAATTTCAATATATTCAAGTGCAATAAGTCTCTCATTTCGAAAATCATTTGCGGGGTCATAATGACAAAGTGACTATTTAAAAAATTGAACCAATTAAGCAAACTAAAATGGAATCATGAACTGGCACAATTTAAATTGATTTTGCACAGAAAATAATAAATTTATTATTTGTTTGTAGGTTGAAACGTAACATAAGTAACATAATGATGTAATTTTATAAATTTTCTTTAATTAACCTGCAGTTCGCCTTCCCCATAAGCCAAATACAGATCTAATGAATGTGTAACACCGCATAATCTTAAACGGTCGCATTGTTCCGGCAAAACGGTTCGCATATTTCAATCCAACATATTAGAACAAGCTGAATTTAATTACGGCGCATTATTCAAAAATAATTGCCCGTTGTTTTGTCGTGATTAAAACACGCGGCAAAAATATTCCTCCAATATTGTTAGAGCGACTTTTTTGTGGACTAACAACGACATACTCGAGCAGGTCGTTAATTGCAAAATACAACAAATCAAACAGAATTGATTATTGATTGAAAACCAATCAAATCAGATCGTATCAATCAGACGAATTAATCGACACCTTCGCGGTCCCGTAATCGCTCGAAATTGCGGCATTACACACCGTATTTGTTAATTACAGGCCGCGATTCCATAAAATAAATTAATGGGGTTTATTTACTGGTCAAGTTCGAGACGCTATAAATTCAAATCGTATCTGTTTTCCTATCAGTTTTACACGAAACTATTAACATATCCGCTACGCTATGCGTAAAAGATAAATTATTAAGTCTGAGCATGAAAATTACGGTACGGAGATGTTGCATTAATAACCTCGTTTTGCCCCTGAAAAAATGTCTTTCAAAACTTTGAACTCTAATGGTAAACTATTGATAAATTATATTAAATATTCAAATAAAATGGGATTAATTAAAGATTAGGAGCAACATTAATACCCGAACAACAAATTGAACGTTCGTCCTTAATACTTCAATCGTGCATTCGCCATCCACCTTGTCGAACCCTCAAATAAATAAACAACGAATCACCATTAATATTATTAATTTTAGGCAATCAGTCGCGTTGGTCGGTTGCCAGATGTTGCGTGGATTCAGATACGTACAGATCGAACCATCGGCCTAGATATGGTGTAATTTAATTTCGGAATATGGCTTTTTTTAACGGTACCAGGTATGAATGGTGGTCCTAAAATTCGACAGCAAAAACGTCCGGTGATGATTGTGTTAACCCAAATATCAATTGACAAATAACTGTGTATTTCATGGTGTTTGTAGATTTATCGACGAAAACGAGTCGAAATTATTGTTGAACGAACAATTTGTTTATGTTACGAAAACCGCAATTTTTTAGCAGGGACATCTAAGAGATTGCCCAATAATCTATTAAATTTTACACAAGTGGCAAAGTGTGCAACTGAGATTGTGATTTTAATTTAACTCATTAACTTAATCTTGACCTTAGTAATTGGTGCTTGAAGAGGAATTTAACAAAAATACTATTTCCGTATTATTTACCTACATACTCATGCTAAATCGCTTTGGTAATTAGCATATCATACATAAGATAATGTGGAAGCCATCTGACCTGCAATTACAACCATCCATCCCGAATTAGACCAAAACAAACGCACAAAGCATCAATTTGTGGGAAAATACAAATCACATACGTCGTAAAAAAGCACATATTCAAACAAGTAGTTGAAGTTAATGGTCGATTTAAATTACATCTCTCACACAATTATTTCAGATTGTTCACTGGTGAACAAAGTGGATTACAGTAATCTCTATTTATTAAACGTCCCGACCTTCAAATATTCGATATGTTTAAGCTTTAATGGCTTTGCAAAGCCGTGTTTTGAGCTCGAATTGGTGTTATTTAGTCCGTAATCATGGGAATTGAAATCGTTTAGTAGGTGGTCTTGTGAAAATTCTAAACGATCAGACCTTAATTAATTATTATTAAATTAGCGTGGTTTAAACATATTAATAAAATTGCATTCGAGGCGCCTCTTTTGTTCCCACAGTCTTTAATATTGGTTCTGGTCATCCGATGGAAAGTTTTCCCATATTCTACCCATAAGTCATGGAACAAATGTTCCGTAGAAAAATGTCGTTTCCGTGTACATGTAAAAATAGAAAATCGCTTATGGTGTTCGGTTTTTCTCGATTCTGGGTCAGATCGTAAAGTTTTATTGATGACGGGTGAAAAGGTTCAACACATATGGTACCAAAGAAAACAGAGGAAAAAATATAACTGATCAAGCGGTATGTAAATTAATGGATTGATAATGGTCTATTTAATAAAAAAAGAAACTTTTAAAATAAAATCTAAATACCTAAACGAATTTTGTTAATAATTTGGACCTGTCATTAAACAGATCAATTCTAAAATAATAAATATCAAAAATTGTCTAAATGTGTGTTCTAATTTGAAAGAAACTTTTGCATTTAAACATTTTAACATAAAAAATATAAAATTTTTAACTAATTTTCAAAAACACCTTTTCTTCCATATAAAAAATTGGATTGCAATCAATCTAATCTTCAAAATAATGGACCAATATCCTCATTTCTATCGATCCTCGGCCGGATAACGGAAAAGGAAAGTACCGAGCGAGTATCTCAGACATCCTGCGTGTAGTTTTTTCTACGATCGCAAGTTCCTGCACCAACTCAAACAATTATAATCCCATTACGAGCGTTTGTTCTAGTTGGTCGCTCCAAATTGTTTCAATTTCTTCAACGGCATTACATTGTTTTAAAACCGTGACCAAACCATAATTAATTGATTAACAAAAAGAAATTAAAACAAAAATTTCTGGGATTAAAACGTCACTTTCAATGCCGGATTTTTGTTGTTATATTATGAGTCCGAGGATGAAAATCAAATATTATGTTCCTCATTTGTTACTGTATCAGAAAGTTAGTACTCCGCAAGCGTGAAATATAAACTAATTAAAATCTGATATATAGATGAGCAGGAAGGAACAAAAAAAAAACGAATGGTACCAAAAGTGTACAACAAAAATGGTTCCACCTTAAGAAGTACCATACCTACTGTGTTAAGTATGTATGAAAAAAGGCCAGCTAAACCCAAGTGCAATAAATCTTATATCCAATGAGTGTTGGTACCGTTCCAGAAGTGTCATTGATGCCAATTATGGGTACCAACAAAGAAACGCGCCAGCGAGGAAGTCACAACTTATACTTGCCCTGTTTCTCAAATACCCATTACCTTTCGTACTCAACCCTCCAGACAACAAAAATTACTCGTACCTTTTATGATAGATCCCCAAAGTCATGTGTGCTGGTCCGGGTCACAAAAAAAAAACTAACATCCAAATCAGGGGGTGATGTAAACCTCGGTCACATTCTTCTCGTAGGAAAACAGGACGCAAAAAAAATTGTGTGGTACTGCGATTCGAGATGCGGCACGTTTGACAGTACTGGATGGACTACGTCGCGAAGAGGCGGCACGAGAACGACTGGTCGCGTCGGTGCTTCTTGCCTCTTCACGGCATGCCAAGACGTTGCACCGCTACTATTATCAAACAGTGGCCTTTTAACTCGGCAGTACCAAAAATGTCCCTCATCAATAGTAACAATAACAATTATATTAATAATAATCATAATAATATATTTATAATATATTTTCCATAAACTATTTTCGTTTTCTTCAATTCCTCAATTTTGAAACTTTTGTTCCTCCTTGTTAAATTAGTAATGTATATTTTTTTCTACGATTTTTTCCTTCTGTTATTCGATTTAAAGATTTATTTAATTTTTGTGTTTTTACTATTGTTATGTTTAAGTCATTTTTCGTAAAACACGTAGGTATATTATTAAATTTAATTTTTTTTACAATTTTTATATTTATCTATATCTTTTTATTTCACTTCAATTTTAACCATCTTTAAACGCATGTATATTATTAAATTTATTATTTTTTTTTTATTTCTTATATTTGTCCATATCTTTTTATTTCTAATATTCGATCATGAATCTTTTTTACCATTGTATATCCATTATTTAAACTTATATAACTCATACTGTAATTCGTTTATGATTTAATGATTTTTTTAAATTAATTTAGTGATATTTTGCTGGTTTTAAACTTTGGTGTTTTTTTACTATTGTTATGTTTAAGTCATTTTTCGTAAAACACGTAGGTATATTATTAAATTTAATTTTTTTTACATTTTTTTTATTTATCTACATCTTTTTATTTCACTTCAATTTTAACCATCTTTAAACGCATGTATATTATTAAATTTATTATTTTTTTTATTTCTTATATTTGTTCATATCTTTTTATTTCTAATATTCGATTATGAATCTTTTTTACCATTGTATATCCATTATTTAAACTTATATAACTCATACTGTAATTCGTTTATGATTTAATGATTTTTTTAAATTCATTTAGTGATATTTTGCTGGTTTTAAACTTTGGTGTTTTTTTTACTATTGTTATGTTTAAGTCATTTTTCGTAAAAACACTTCCATTTTCTTCTGTTCATCCATCTTTAAACGTATGTGTATTATTAAATTTATTTTTTTTTACATATCTTTTTCTTCATTATATTCGATTATGTTTTTACCATTGTATATCCATTATTTAAACTTATATAACCTATACTGTAATTCGTTTATGATTTAATGATTTTTTTAAATTCATTTAGTGATATTTTGCTGGTTTTAAACTTGGTATTTTTTTATTATTGTTATGTTTAAATCACTTTTAGTAAAACACTTCCATTTTCTTCTGTTTATCCATCTTTAAATGTATGTATATTATAATATTTGATTTTTTTTCACTTTTTATATTTATTCATATCTCTTTATTTCTAATATTCCATTATGAATCTTCTTTATCACTGTAGATCCATTATTTAAACTTATACAACTCATTCTGTAATTCTTTTATGATTTAATGATTTTTTAAATTCATTTAGTGATATTTTGGTGATTATAAAATTCTTTTTCTTCGCAAACTCCTTAGATGCTATATTCTTGTGTTATTTTGGAATTGCGTATCAATTTTAAAACATTTAAATCCTCAATTCTTACAAAATATTAATAATAAACAATGAATGAACTTTTCAGTGCCACTGTATGAGTTTCGCAGCAGTTGCAGGTGTATATCGCCTGCATATCATTCACTGGACGTTATTTCGACCATCCAATGCATTTTTAACGACGAAACCCAAACCGCTTTTAAAGAAATATAAAACAACCACCTTAAATCGAATACGAATACGATTAAACGTTAAAAATTCCTGAGATTTATTTTTCCATAATAGAAATTTGTAATGTGGCAAATCGAATATTGATGTGCATCACAGTTAAACATGATCTATGCAGCATCCATAACTCGTGCTAAATATATTTTAATAAGTTGTAACTGTAAACGGTACAACGATTAAACGTCTGAATGTATCTTGATATATGCAGCACTTTAACCTTAATAAACTATGTGGACCAAGCAATAAAAGAGCTTTTAATGGGCTTTTTCACGTACGTCGCATTTTTACGATGGAGTTTATCAATTGTACGCAATGGTTTAGTGTCGCCGATGAAAATTATTTTAATGGATTTTTTATGCGGCAAGATTTTTTCGCCTTGATGGTTTTCGGGAGTGTAATAATTAACTTTTAAAACACCCGTCCTTTATGTAAACAGTTCTTGTGGTCTAATATAATTTAATCAACGACCACAAAAAATGTTGCCTAATGATGCTGCAAACCGATCCAATCGAATTTCAACCTCCGAATCTTCCTTCAAAACTATTTGCAACCCCTTATTTATTGTAGTTGTAAATCCTAAAATTGCCCTTAATAAGATAATAGTTCAACCAGTTTTTTTTCATACATTAACCGTAATTGACTACGTGTGTTATTATTATTTAAAATAGATTCAGAACGTTAACAAACTCGAATTTTCATTTTTTCGGATAAATATACACAATCATATTGCGTCACAATGTAAGTGTACAGTTAAATATTTTGTAACATCCAATACAAATTGTATATTTTTGTTTGAAAATGAGACTTTTTATCAATTAAGTATGTAATAAAATGAGAGACATATATTTTACAATAGGCAAAATAAGAAATCTAATTTCATAACTATAATTATTAATTTTTACACTATTAAATTTTCGAGCCTGTTTCGACGAAAAGATGAAACAACAGTTGGTTAATTAAGGAAGAGTTAATCATTTTTGTTATTATTCAAGTACACACCGCTTTTATTTTGTTAATTGTTATTACGTGAATTTTAGTTCCTTCAGTTCTAAAACTGCTGTAGCATACGAATAATTAGATAGTATAAAACAGAACGAAAAAAAAACCAAATAGACAGAATAGACTCCGAATCCGTTGTAAAAGGTCCAAGTATCGACTTAATTAATCCCCGCCCGGCAACAAAAGTACCACATATCTACGATCATCATCCATTACAATGGTTCTAATGACTCACTCGAAGACGAACGCCGTGGAAATTTTTACAGCGAAACCTAACAATCCGCTCTATTCTACTTTTTTTATTCGGCCATTCTGGTTCTATCGTCAATGTGAGCACGTCAAATCGCTGTGTTGTTGGCGGATAATGCCTTCCAAAAACCCAAATACGTGGATGTATTTGGAAAAATACACCGGAACGACCGTAAATAAATTTAATACAATAAAGATACAAACTAAATTAAATCGAGAAAAAATTTATATGTGTATTAATTACCAAATTCAGTATTTACAAAATGAATTAATACTATTTTATGAATAAGTTTCATGCAATATCTACAGTTTATTATATGCAACTGTGTTGCACGTTCGTGTATTCTGATCTTCTATTACTGCTTCTTGCCGTTAACATTTTTATCGAATTGTGTGTGTAGAGTGAGTTGCATACCTTCAACTACACTCTGAATAAATTTAATCGTTAATGTTAGTTGCCTATCGTACCACTCACATATTTTTCATTTTTATCTACAGTCGACTCTCGCTAATTCGAAACTCGAGGGACTTAAAATATTACGAATTATCGAGTGTTTGAAATATCAAATGGTTCGAAATTTTTGAGAGAAAAGATATAAAACTTCGAATTATTGAGTGTTGTCAATCAATTATTATTAACTGCTATTCTTTAAGGATGTCAAAAAGTTAAGAAGTACATACATATATGTACATACATATTAATAATGTGAATTAATTAATCTTTCGAAAAAACTCTGTTATACTGATTTGCTTCACAGCATATTGCTGCTGATTAGACTGCGCAATAACTTTTTTTAAGAGCTGCTTGAAATGCTTTTTCATCACTTTCGTTTTGTGGACAGAAGCTTTGTGAGGTATCAAATGAGACTCTTGCTTCCTTAACTGACACCTCTGCTAAAGGTCCTGATGTATCGCCCTTATCTTCATCGTTACTTTTTTTATCTGCATCTGTTACAGATAAAATTTCGCCATCGGTTAGTGAATCTGAGACAGCAACATCTTCATCCACTTGAACAAAATCAGAAAAACTTACACCGCCGATGTCAACTAATGGTTCTATTGCAGGTTCTTCATCATCCGTAATTCTTGAAAGACTTTCCTGATCTTCTTTATGAAACAGAATTTTTTGAAGCAGTTGAGAATCGTTAGGGGTGTTACAGCTCTCCATGCCTTGTCAATCAGTAAAATAGGCGTCAGAACCGTTATATTGGTTGTAAAACAAGTTTAACAATTTTTTTTCGATAGAACGTCTTAAAATTATGGATTATCCCTTGATCCAAAGGTTGCATTTTGGAAGTTGTATTCGGCAGAAAGAAGTAGAGTTATACGTTGAACAATGTAGGAGGATTGTTGTGTATAGTGCAATTGTCTAAAAAGAGTAAAATTTTCCGTTTTTGTCGTTTCATTATATTAAATGTTAAAAGCCAATTGTTAAAAAGTTCTGTCGTCATCCAAGCTTTTTTGTTAGCACAATAATCAATACGAAACGATTTCATTCCTTTGAAACATCATTAATAGTTTAAGTTTTTCTGATCCGTCCATATTTACTGCAATTGTCAACCTCTCTTTACTATGTTTTCCCATATGACATTTTTCATCTTTAAAAGTAAGCGTCTTGTCCCGTAAACATTTGGCCAGTTTCATCAATATTAAAAATGTCTCGGGCATCATAGTTTTCAATCAAAGTCTTCAATTTACGATGCTAATATAAGCAAACTGCATCATTAACACTTCACAAATTTTTTTAAACACAACTCCAATTCTCTTTTTGAAATTTACAAGCCATCCTTCACTTGCCGCAAAGTTTTTGATGTTTAGAGTAGACGCAAACTTTTTTACTTTTTCCTTTAACAATTTTCCACTAATAGAAACTGTTTGTCCTCTACACTGTCTTAGACAAATGCCTAGGCTTTTTTCCAGACGAGGAAATTCACCTTTAGTAGTTCTTTTCCGTACTCCAACAGTTTGAGCAGCATAAATTTTCTCCTTGTGTTTTATTATGGTTGAGAGAGTACTCAGAGGAATCTTAAATTCTGTTGCAACATCATTTTTCTTCTCACCTCCCTCTACTTTTTCTATTAACTTTTCAAGAATCGTCAAGCATTTATACTTTTTAGGACTCATAACTAACACAAACTTTTATTTAATCTTCTGTATACAACCAACGAAAGAGTAACAGTAACTGAAACTTAACTAAATAAACCAATTCGCACGACGATACAAGTTTATACTTGTCTCGAGAGAGTCGACTGTACAACAATGATAAAATCGCCAAGCCAAATATAATTCGAGGAAATAAACTGGAATTTTTTGTTAGTAATTATTATTTAAGAAATGTGTCTGTATGATGTCAATATTTTTATAGTTAAACAATTTTTTACATTTAATAAAATAATTCATTTTGCGCTAATTAATGACACGGTAAGTACTCACATTAATAATGTATGGGTCCAATCAATATAAAAACAACGTAATTAATTTTTAAGGAGAATAATATAAAAATGATCGAGTATCTAATGAAAAAAATACAGCTTCTATTTTATAAAGTGAAATCAGAAATAATAATTTTTAATGTATTCTTATGCGGTAAATAAAAAGTTCAAAGTGTCTCTGTGACTCTTTAGCATAAAATTAAACAAGCAAGAGCCCGCAACGGACATTACCAGAACATTTCTAAATTTGGAATGACTATATCCCTGAACAGTGCAGATATTGAGTCAATGTCTAAGGGAGTTAGTTCAGGCAGTAATTGAAGCTAATGGCGATGTATCTTCTCATTAAGAATAAGATTTTACTTTGTCCCTATATTAAAGTGCTACTCAAAATTAACTATTTTTTCCTATATTTATTATGACAAAATAAATATTTTGCATTTTGTTTTGTTAATTGGTCATATTTATTGTCAATAAATCTATTATATGAGATTATATAAAAATATATGTAAATTTTGCACCTATTTGACATTGTCCCAATATTGTCTGATAGTTTATTTTATACCATATATAATGTCAGTTCCTTAATTATTTATGTATTAAAAATAATGGGGTACTTTAAAAGACTTAGTTTACATATCAAAATAAAATATAATAAATAATATTTTTTCTTAAATTATTTAAATAAGGAAATAAGTTATAATTGAAATTTATTTTAACTTAATAGTTTTCATTCCATCTGTTGCAAATACATACTATAATAAAGAAACAAACTGAATTCTTTTGTTTTTTTCCTTCTGACATATAACGGGTGAGTTACGAAAAATTTGGTTTTAAAATTGTTATAAAAAGAAGACAGATAAATATTTTTCAATGATTTATTGATATGCCTCACATTTCGGTTAATGATGGAATACCATTTCATTCATATCGCTTCGCACAATGGGCTGAAGATCACTTGGCGGTGATAAGCATTTTTATCGAAAAATCATCTTTTCCGATGAAGTTCATTTTCACCTCGGTGGCTACGTTAACAAGCAAAACTGTCCCATTTGGGGCCCAGAAAACCCACACGTAACCATGGAAAAGCTAATACATCCTTAAGGAATGACTGTTTGGTGCGGCATGTGGACTGGCGGCACCACTGGTCGGTTTTTCTTCGAAAATGAGTTGCCGTTACCGTGCCATGTTCAGAGGTTATTTGTTTCCAAATGTTGAAAAGAGTGATACGGACGATGTGTGGCTTCAACGGGACGGCGCTAAGTACCACAGCCAACGTTACAATCGATCTTTGGCATTTTGTGTTCGAAAATCGCATAATTAGCCGAAACGACGATGTCCACTGGCCGTCTCGCAGCTGCGATTTGACTCCGTCGGACTATTTTTTGTGGGGATCCGTTAAGGATAAGTGTTACGCCTACCATCCAGAGATGATTCATGACTTGAAACATGAAATTGATGTCGCCATTGCATACATAGAGGGCCACACAATCGAAAATTTGATGAAAAATTGGGTCTACAGAATGGGCTACTTCAAGGCCGCTGCAGTCATATGAATGAAGTTGTGTTCCTTCATTAACCGGAATGTTGAGGCATTTCAATAAAGGCAAAATCATTGAAAAATATTTACCCTTATCCTTATTATCTTTTTTTATAACAATTTTAAAACGCAAATTTTCTTGGTCCACCCTATAGTAAATAAACTTAATGATAAATTCATATAACTGATTATTTAATCGTTTTACTGGGCTACACAAACTTAAATTCGTCCCCTCTAAGCACAAATTAAACTAGATAAACTAGTGATGAATACAGTTATATATAATCGATTTTTTTAATTCATCTTACACAAAACGAATATAAAAGAAAGTAACTTTTTGTCCCCTTTTGTATCAACACAAGAACTTGTTATAATCTCGTAAAGTACTCTACATTCACTATCCGTTAGAGCATAACTGTCCACTGATAGACCGACCAACAAAAACATTCCACTAATTAATCAGATCTTAATAATCGTGGCACGTTCATAAATTGTTCATCTTTTTCGTGCCAAAAGTTCATTTCTTATTAACATTATTTATGGCCAAGTTAAATTTGACCCACATTTTACAACATAATATTATGCATCAGCTATAAAAAACTATACGGAAAAATTCTGAAATATTCATTATAACAAACGGTACATAAATGGTGCTCACATCAATACAGGAATTAATGTTAAATTATAATTTATATCGCTCAAGTGTGCACAAGTATTAATTTAACGAATGTCTTCTTGTCAGTCCAGCTCTTCCGGTTTTGATTGTAATTGTGATTTTTCAAAACGCACTTTCTAGAAACAAAGTGCGTCACTTTCCCTTTCATTCAACACCTGGAAGATTCGCAAACAATAGACGCAACATTTGGTGGTTGATAAGCTTTGATTAATTTTCGTTACTTCGCTTATCATTAATTAACATAAACATTACTATATTGTGTAAATATAAATAAGTATGCACACGAACGCACATTTAAATTAATTAATTTGTGATATAATCGTTGGTTTAAACAATAAGTTAGTAACGGTTAGCGGATGTCACGCCAGGAAAATTGTGGTAGATTCAAAATTCTGTTCCGATAACCTTTTCCTTATAAAAAAATAAATTATATAAGTCGATTTGTTTTTTGATTTGTTTATTTTATCACTATATTACGTATATTAGCCGTTTCATTTTATTTTATTTTATTTTTGGTGGGTTTGTTAATGTATTCAAGAAATATAATAATCATTACATAAAATTTAAATAACTATGTTTAAATTATACAAGTTTAAAAATCTGACTGAAATGTATTTAGGAAATTATTTGACCTATTTCGCTACTTTCTTGTCAATTTTCGAAATTGGTTAAATGTCAGTTATAAAATCAATTTTCCATAATTCTATAACAATAATTATATTTAATAATCTAATTATAATTAATGAAAGCTATAAAATACGCTCACGTGATCTAACAGTATAGCTTAGAAATTTTTTCACCGATCAAACTCACCGGAACTGCACAACAACTTTCGTGTCGATACCTCGTAAAAGTAATTCATAATTCTCGTATTTATTAAAAAATAATTGTTCGTACTTCTGTGCCTTTATCTCTGTTATTACGAGCGTGAAAGTCTTCCTCAATTTTCCTTATTCCAATTCCTAATTGAAATTATTCCGGCATAATTCAAATTTTGTAATAACCGTTAAAAATGAAAGTATTGTTCGTAACTGCCGCAAAAAAAAAATAAAATTTAGTTAGTCATTCCTGCGGTTTAATTTCATGCTCAGATAATCGATACAAACACAATTTACGGTAACACACTCGCAATACACACACGTATCCCGAATTGACCGTGTGTTTTCCGTTAGGATTTTCGCCAAAGGTGTAGTTAGGGCCAGGAACTGAAACGGAATGCCCGGTTGTTATTGATTCGTGTACGTTTCGCAGGAAATCATTACTGCAATTCCTGCCAGATTATAAAACTCGCTGTCTGTAGAATTACGGTTTTGTGACGGCCTTGCCGACAAAAAGTCTCTTTCCTCGTTCGTATCGGTGTTAACAATTAACTGGGCGAATTCAGAGTTACTGTTCTAACTGCCGTTCGACAGTTACGTCTGTTTGGATCGTGTTCTGTAATATGTTCGTCCGGCGTTGTTCTACTCATTTAAGTGTTGTTTCTTAAATAATTTTAGTTTTAAAACTTAAAAGATAAAAAAGGATTTAAATTACCTAATTAATTATAATTATTTACTTGAAGAGTTGCAAACATTTCTGAAAAATCCGAAAATCAAATGTTTTCAAGAAGAAAGACTACTAAATACTTTTCCAAAAATAAACTAGTATCTAATAAAGTCTCAAAATAAATATATGTTTTATTAATATTTAGACAATAAAACAAATGTAGTCTTAAATTCAAAACTTAAAAAAGTTATAATTTAAAAAATATACCTATTCATAATAATTTACGAAATATTATATAAATATTATTAAAATTGTTTCAACTAATTATCTGATAAATATTAAGAAAAACAAATAAACATTTTGTCAATAACAATTTGATCAAATTTAAACTAAACATCTGACTTTTGAAGATCGCCAACAAAATAATTGTAGTTCGCTACACAGATATTGATATTTAAGAACACTTAAGTAAAAACATTATTATTTCTTCTGTACAAACAATCCCCAAAATAAAAAGTCGAAAATATCTGAGAATATCAGAGTGATTAGTTTATTAGTGCTAACAAGACGCCAAAGTTCAGTATTGCCTGTTACACTATGTTCACAATCAAAGTGTTTGGGGAACACCTAGAAAAATCGAATTAAATTAAATTAAAAAATAAATTAACTTATAAATTATAAAATAACATAACTAAATATAAAAGAACACACTGTATAACACATTTTTAACCCAAAAAAAAATAATGTGTTTTTACTATTCATCGTATTTCTGGGTGTGTATATCTTGTGTTACTGACCGAATATTTATCAAATTTTTATAAAAATACTTTTATTATTAAGGGAAAGGCAACATCTAAGTGACAAACAAAAATTAAGAGCAATTAGGATGATCGAGGGTGGATCATGACAACGTGTTATATCTGTGAGTGTTATAAGCAGATTATGGAGAAGTCAAGAGGAGTATAATGACGTAAAAGAAAGACATCCAGGCTGCAGTAGGGCAGTAGGATAACTGCTAACCCGGTACAAGATCGCTCACTCCGGTACAAGATCATTTTTTGCTTTTGCAAGCTCGGAGACACCCGGAAATAATAGCTCCCGAGCAAAGACAAGAGCTTCTTAGGACCCACGATGTTGTTGTATCAGTTCATACGGACAGAAACAGTGTCCGAGTGCAAGGTTCTTAATTGGAGTCCTAATGATTGGGGCTCTTTTCTGATAAGTCAAGATTTTGTTATTACCCAGATTCTGGAAGGAAACGTATCTGGAGAGAATGAGGTGGTTAATTTTGGAGGAGATTTATTGATGTTTTGGGGAGAAATTAATATTGGCGTTGTAAAATTTATTTTTTTACATTAGTTTTTTGTATTTATTGCTATAATTTAAAAATATTTAGGTGTCCCCTAGACACTTTGACTTTGACTGTGTTTATTTCACAGCCCTGAACGGGGTATTGTCTATCTTTTAAGCAATTATTTATTAATATATTCAGGAAAGAGGAAAAACATTTTACATCATAAATAAGGATGTGGACGATTATTATACAAATGATGCACAATTGAGTATCGATTGGTTTCGCCAATTCAGCAATAATAACAGTTTCATGATTGAGTCCGTATGAAAAATTTTGAGTACAGTTTTAACGAGCGGGATCATATGAAAAATCACCATCAGATATTACATTACCTAAGAAGTCGAACAATAATTTTCATTTACATTAATAAACAACGTCTTCAACTCTTATGGAAACAGGATAATCGTTTCTATAATTTGTTAATTTACCTGAAGCCGCTGCTGAAATCATCTTGGTTCCTCTGACACTGCGAGCAGCTGCAGAAGGAATATTGTGAATATTGCGATCCGTAATCGCTGACGCTGTCGCAGGGCTCGGCACGTCTTCTGTTGGTTCTGAGCCATCTTTCGGATATGATGACGGTCCAGGTGCGATGCAGGAAAAACAACACCCTGCTACCCTTTTCTCTGCTCGTCTCCGAATCACTGGGGCAACTAACACTGTTTCCCATTGTTTTAATTGACGTCCATCTGTAAAAGTTCATTTCAGGTTTACACTTAAGCAGCATAATTGAGTAGAGTAATGAGAACTGTTAGAAAAATATTTGCTTTAACTATTTATGGGTTTTGGCCACGGATGATGGATCAGAACCATGAGTACCGTACTTATTTATAATAATTTGATTTAACATTATATGTACAAGGTAAAACCGCTTTAATAAATTTGTTAGTAGACTATAAATATTACAGTTATCAATTTGATCATTTCGTTATTTTTTGTATACAAACAAAACTTCAAAATATGTAGTATTTAATAGTTCATTAGTTGGATAATAGTGAAAGTGGCATCGCCCACATAATCCCTATTATCCCATTAAATTACATAGTTCCAGCATTAAATTTAGATTTAATTCAGCTTTATTATACATATGAAGAAGATAGGAGTAATTTCTAATGGTTAATTATGCATACTTATACGGGTTTCCTTTAAAATATACAATGATTTGTTCCTGTAATCGAGGGTAATGACTTTCAAGATTGTGTGGGAATATTGTTATTTGTTTGAGTGATAATTGTTATTATTTATAAATCTATAAATCAGTCATTATTTATATCATAGAAACGTTAGAAATGTTAAAAAATTTTTAAATGTTGATAGAATTATTTTGAATTTCATTAATTTTGTTGCATTTCAAAAATTATTATGGGAATATAAACTAGACAATTCGACAATAAAAATAACTGTGATATTTTTCACGAAACGAATAAAAATTTAACTATCCCATTACACTTTCATTTTTACTATTTTAAAAAATACCATAAAATATATTCCATACACTTTCTAAAAGCATTTCATACAATAATTTGCATAGTTTCCATATCATCAAGCAAACAACAAATATGTTTAAAAAAGTACTTGAATAAAAAATGGAATATATTATTAAAAACCGCAAATGAATTTGTTTCTTTATTTTAAAATACGAAACTTAAATTTTCATAGAAAATCCATAAATGAAAACAATATTTTTCCTTACAACAGTTAAGAGTAAGTACTACAATATAATATTAAATAATACATTTTAAGAATTCTGTGATTTTTTTTGTTTTAATAAAATTAATTTAAAAAATTTATTAAATAATAAGAATTAATTAAAAATTCACCTTAATATTTTTAAAAACAAGATAATAATGGTAATGTTAAACAAATTGTACATTAAATTTATTAGATTTTAATTATATACAGTTGAATGTAAGTACTACAAGAACTCCTATATTGTTGTTAAATAATACACTTTAAGAATTCTGTGATTTTTTTTAATTTAAAACATTTATTAAAATAATAATTAATTTAAAAATTCACAGTAATATTTTTAAAAACAAGAATTAAGATATTAAGTAATCTTAAACAAATTGTACATTAAATTTATTAGATTTTGATTATATACTTAAGATGAAATCACCTTCGAAACTTTTTTATTTATAATTCAATTTTAATCAATTGCTCAAAAACACTGTATGTATATCATAAAAAATGTTTTTTTTACGACATGCCACGGTGGTATATGGTTATTACCTCAATATTTTCTTATACTTACAAAAGTACTACAATATATTGTTGTTATTATATATAATAATATATAATATTACATTTTAAGAAATCTGTAATTTTTTTTATTTTAATAATCACAATTTACAATAAATTTTTTAAAAACAAGAATTAAGATATTAAGTAATGTTAAACAAATTGTACAGTAAATTTATTAGATTTTGATTATATACTTAAGATGAAAACATCGAAACTTTTTTATTCATAATTTAATTTTAATCACTTGATCAAAAAAACTGTATATGTGATATAAAAAAATGTTTTTTATACAACATGCAACGATGGTATACTATAACATATTTATCGTTAAAAAAATAAATAAAAAATTGAAATTTTTTTATAAAACATTCAATTTAGCATTCTTTTAAAATGAGTCAATTATAAAATAAATATACGTTATATAATTAAAATCAAAATGTAAAAGTTTAATTGGATGCAAAAAATTTGAAAAATTGAAATAAATTTAGTAATTTATAATTTTGATCAAATACAATCAATCAAACATTGTATTGTTATTATTTATTATTATATTAAAATGTGTTCGTTTATTATTGTTTATTGTTGAGGGATTAGAGTTAATTAATGTAACATTACTCTTCTTTGTTGTTATTATTTCACCCTGTTGTTCAAGTTGGCAATAGGAAGGGGTATTACGACCCTTGACTAGAACGGTTGGATAGTAATAAATTCTGGGTATAAAAATTTATATTTATTATATTTCATGTTAAAAATTATGCAATTGTAATAATATCTGTATTTGTTCCATTTGTTTAAATGTCGAGTTATCTTTAGTTTTATGAATCTTTCGAATCTTCGTTAATATTATGTGTAAAATTTGCACGTGTTCACGTCTCTGTTAAATTTGTCTGCAATATTGAATTTCCATCATATCATAATATTTTCAATCATTTTATTATTATTCTTGTTTATTTAGAAACAATATAACCTCGTAAAACAGTTTTTCTCATGTATAGATTTTTTGGAGACCTAGGTGAGAGTAGTGTTTTCAGACATTTAATATTTTTATTTAATTTATTTATGATATTACGTCATAATTTTTATTCCCTATTTTTAAATTATTATGTGAGAATCGAATTATATTGTTTTTTATATCATTTTTTCGTTCGTTGAATGTTGTTTTTATTTTAATTATTGAACTATTTATTTATATATAATACTTATTTATATTGTTCATGAAACGTTGTGGAGATAACTCCGAGGGGATTGTTATTATGTTTATGTATATGTATATGTTTTAGTTGTGTTGTTGACGATAACTGATTAAAAGATCTTCCTTTTGAAGTTCTTTTAAAATTCAGATCAGGAGGAAACTGGGTTCATTATTCGATAGTGTCTACATGACGATGAAAAATAACTAAATTCATTTCATCATAGTAAAGTCAATATAATATATAATAATACTAAAGATGTAAATAAATCACATTTGTTAATTTTACTTGTGTTGATTATTCAGTTCTACGCATTCAAAATAGGGTTGCTACATTTTCGTAATTATTTTCTTATCACACACAACAAGGGTTCCTAATTATTTTAGTTGATCATGTGGTGATTTCTTAGTACTTTAGTAATTTCTAATGATACCCTGGTTGGTACCATTATTATTATTATTATTATTATTATTATTATTATTATTATTAATATATAATAATTTAATGCATTATCTGAGTGTAAAAATATCAGATATTTAAAGTCTTAGTTTACATTAGGAATTTTTTACACAGAAAAATAATATAATATATAATAAATACTACAAAAAGGTTGTTACAGCTTTTTTACTTTTATTATTAAAACTTTAAAATACATTGAATGTTTAATATAATTAAATTAAATGATGCTACGAAGTAATACAACTCAATTAAAATTTTTAAACGAAACAAACGTAACATCTTATCAGGATAACATAATTAATTGAAACACCTAATTCAGGTTAATTTGGCACGTTTCATTCACCTTTCGGATAAACGATAAAAGAATGACTCCACGTCTAGGTGGTTGACACTGAGAAGAAAGTTTCATTATTCACATGGGCAGTAAAGTTAGTTTTATGCGGTCGAAGTTCTTAAATGGCAGCTGATTCGAATTACAAAGGCAAATCAATCTCGTGTTTGTTTTCTGTGCATAACATTAGAAACTGTCGTAATACGCATACAATAAATACATAATGAATATATTAAATTTAAATTTGTTGAATTCGTTTACCAATTATATTTAATTTTCGATGTGTGTTGCCATTGAAACTTTATTTTAGTCTGCAATCGTTCATATTTTAAAAGTTTCATAAATAAAAATACTGACCTTCCGACCGACTTAAATTCCAAAATTATTTAATCTCTATCCACCAACTTAAAGTCACATAACAATCAAAGGAAAAAACTATAATCAATCACTAATACAACCGGCACACAACACGATATCGCTTGACCACGCGTCGGAGTCGCTGGTAGATTGGCCGAGTTAAGAGTGTTTACCACTGAGGAGGCCGCAGACTCTGCAGGTCTACCGAGATCGATCGGCACGTTATCTCTTCGTCGGCTCAAAGAAATGTTACGCAAGCGATGGAATGGTGGAAGAACTTATCAATTGCGAATAGAAGTGTACCGGCATCCGTTCGCATTGCTGACACACTTTTTATTTCGTGGGCCACACACTTATCGAAAAAACAAAGATTTTTATGATATCGCTTTAAGGTGATCGTTCGGTTTGCTATCCAGGTGGTTACCCAGAATTGATAATGGTAGTTGATACCGCTCGAGTGAACTTGTAACCTAGAGACAGATCGTCCGCTAGTTATCGGAAAAATGATGCGGTGAATGGCATGGATTTGTTGGCCGATGAAATGTTGTTAACGTAGGTTAAGAATCGTCCGACGACACGATCTTGTCTTGTTTGTACTGTCCGGGAACGATGCTAGTCACGGTTTTCTTATTTCATTTAAACGCTACTGTTTCTTCAGGAATGCAACTTCTTGTTTACTATTTTTTTACAATCTCAACATGTTACATGAGTTACAAATTAATTATTTAAACTAATCAGAATTTTAATAAGTTAAATTTTAATTTTGTACAATTTTCTTTTATCTTGTATCTAGTACTGTTTCATGAATTTATTGTGTCCAAAGTACAAGATAGGAGGTTTATTAATCGTTCGCCATTCATGTAATTAAGAAGAGATAGATGTGAAACAAACTCCTCATTAGCATTATAATATTTTTTACGTGCGGTATTACAAGTTATTCCACCCGTATCAACCTGTTATAATTACCAACACATATTAACTATAACATGCCATTAATACAAATTAAGACTTTCAAGATGTACGGTTATTAAGTGAAACCACGCTCGAACCAATTTTCTTTTCAATTAAATTTCCCAAACGAATTTCATCCCGTTTCATAACAATCAAATATCAATCTATTAGGTTTCGGATCGTTTCCCATTCGACGCACTGTATAAGTAAATAAATGAACCAGTTTGACACAAATAGATGATCGAATTACGGTTATGTACTATGCTAATTTTCATTTTAATTTACATCAACTTTCTTGCATCTTTACATCTTTAGTGGAAACTATATATATTAATCACAAATTGTTTTAAAATCTTTTTCCAATGTACAAAGTATTTCTTAACTTAATTAAAAATTCAAGAAAAAATTTAAAATTATTTATGAATATTTTAATTAATTTTGTGAATTGTTACGAGTATACTAATCTATATAACCTAACCTAAGTCACCCTAACCCACCCTAATCTACCTTAACTTAACATTATTCAATCTATGTTGATCTGAGCTAACTTATCCTAACTGTTATATAACCTTCCAACAAAATACTTCTGTAATTATTATTTCGTGTGAAACAAATTAAATAAATGGTTTGAAATGTGGACAGCTTTCGAATATAAAAATGAATCATGAGCTTTTCAGTGCAGCGTAAAAAAACCGATTGATCACACGTTCAGCAAAACAGTTTTCATCGCGCAAGTGCATTTCAGAAAGACGCGTGACGCATTTTTGACGGTGAATAAATTTCTAACGCCTCATATTAATTAGATTTTAATTCAGCAGATCGTAATAATTGTGTGAATATATTATGTTGCACATGTTCTTCCATGAATTTTTATAGAATATTTTTCTGGACATACACGATTAGAAACTGTGTTAATAAATATTTGACTTGCGGGTGTTGATAATTTTTTTTTAATTATCTGCGGTTAAATATGGAATTTTATTTTGTCTTTTTTAAGTCAATTAATATTAATAATAATAATAACTTTATTACTGTACGATACCGTATATGAGGATGTCATAAAAGAATAATAATGAAAAAAAAAAATAAAATATACTACTAAGACGGTAAATTAGACTCGGTATTTATTTTATTTGTTTTAAATAAACCAAATAATTAATTTACATCATTTTGCTTTCACATTTTTCTATTTGTTAATATTTTTATATTTTATTTAAATAATTATATATGTATACCGTACGAAAAATGCTCTTCGTGTCTGGATGTTGTAAGAGATGGATGCACGACAAAGAGAGAAAAGTTTTGCCCGGTAGTAAGAATCCCTACTCTCAGAGACAATGCGCCGTGCTGGTGCGCGCCGGCGCACAATGTAAATTAATCTTTGCGAATGCATTTAGTAACTCTCCGTATGCGTAGGGATGTAGTTCGAGTTTTTCGGATGCTCCATTTAAATTCCGTAACTTTGTATAATTTTCAATATGTAAAATGAAATATTTTTTGAGGGTATATCAAAAACAAAAATAAGTATTCTAAAAATAAACTACTTTTTTCAAAATAAAAATGTATCCCAAAAATTAAATAAAATATACTAAAAACAACGTCTGCGGAGACGAACCGCATGCTAAACGCAGCAAAACCAAATGATCCCCTCCAGTCAGTTCGGCCCGCCCACATAATTGCATGTATATCTTTCCTTTTTGTTTACAAAGGGGTATTGATGTTCCGTCTCAATATGCGAGTAGACACGCTCATCATTTTTGATACGGTATATAATTCTCAATATTAAAATATTTTTTATAAGTATATTAAATAAAAACATTATTTTTAAAGTTACTGCAAAAACTTTTTAAGTGAATTTTACATTATAAATTTCATCATTTTCTGAACTAAAATATTTTTTATGGAAACTATACAAAATACAGTATTTTTTTAGACTTGCTATACATTATAAATTTTGTAATTTTCTGATTTTGTTTTTTAGAATTAGAAAGTTTTTGTAGTAACATTAAAAATAAATGTTTTTTTATTTAATAATCTTCTAAAAATATTTTAATTTTGAGTTATTAAAATGTCTATCTAGAACTCAATAATATATGTAAAAAATAATTTTATTTTGAAAATTAAGAAATTTATAGTACACTAGATTTGTATTAATCGAAGTCGAACTTCGATAACTCAGTTTCAATTATTCGAATATCTTGATGGCTGGTAAATTCTAAATGGAAGTACATTTTACATTTCAATTGATTTTTCCAATTAAATGTCTTAAAGACAACCTCTCCAATAGTAATTGTTATATTTTCCTAACAGGCTTATATATATGAATATACATTAAATGAAAATGTTGACAAACCTATTCTGGAATGCTTTAATTGTAACTTTTTTTTGAAAATGAAAAAAAAAAAAAAAATTTTCGTCAAACACAGCTTATTTTTGCATTAAAATAAAAACTTTATTTAGATATTACCTATTTTGTAGGTATCAAAAGGTATCTTTAATAATATCTAGTTTAAATCATTCATGATAAATATACATTTATAACTTTCTATATAAGTATTTTATTTGATAACTTGAAGTCTTGATAACACGTTATTATTTGTGGCAAATCATGGTTCGAGTTATCGAAGTTCGACTGTACAAATATAATAAAACAACATTCTGTAACATAAACTATAATTTATTTAAACATATAATATTTACAATTTGTTTACGTTTTAAACATAAAACATAAAAAATTATGTATAAATTGTACAAAACTCATGTCTTTTATCGTCTAATCTAAAACTAAATAAACATAAATGATAAATACATTTCAAATCCATAGACACAATTTCAATCATATCGAACGTTTGTTTTATGGCATTGCAAAAACTCGAACAAGAATCAGTCGCAGCAATTTGGCGAAAAAAAAAATGTATCCCGAAAGATTAATAAATTATTTATATATACACGCTCAAAATTCTACATATTTTTTTGGCATTATCCTAAAAACAAAATTATTCAGCTGGTGGTGCAGCCGTTAAGTGGGCACAGTGGGCGACATTCTCGGGCCAATCACAAACATTTTGATCCGGATTGAAGACCAGATTAGCCGGACAAGGCATGTGATGTTTCCGTTCGCCTTCGCACATGTAGTACATCTTACAGTCGTTTTTGTCCACGTGGTAACTTATGTGACCATCCTCTTCCTCACAAACAACCTCATTTGCTGTAAAAATACCAGAGATCATTACATGAGGAACAGATACAGCTGTGGTGATATGGGTCTACTAAAGGATCCTGTTGTGACTGTTTATAATTTTATTTTAATATTTACAATAAAAATTATTATAATACACAACGTATAAAATATTCATTTAACTTAAACCTAAATATAATTTATAAATACTTGTCACAAGAGTGAGAGGGAAAGAAGTGAAAGAAAATCTGATAGAAAATCTTTAATCATTATGGCAGGGTTGAAGAATAACAGAAAGAACAGAAAAAGAGGAGAAACTTTTTTCACTATGTACAAAAATTGGCAATTCACAACCACAATTATTCAGTGGGTGGAGCGGAAGTGAGATGGGCACAATGGGCGACATTTTCTGGCCAATCGCACACGTTTTGGTCCGGATTGAAGACCAGATTCACTGGACAAGGCATGTGATGCTTCCTCTCTCCTTCACACATGAAGTACATTTTGCAGTCGTTCTTGTCCACGTGGTAACTGATGTGTCCTTCTTCTTCATCACAGGTTATGACATTTGCTGTAACATTGTTTGAGTGAGAAATTTTACCAGTGTTTATTTGTTCACAACTCAAAACTGTTAGTTTTCAAAGAAAGGTGATGTTAAAATGTTTTAGGTGATGCAAAAAATTTTAACTAAAATAATAGAGGTGTTTTCTTTGAATGTTAATGTTAGTAGGAAATATTATGTTGCAGTTTAAAGGATTGATGATATGTAGAAAGATGTTTCGAAGGAAGATATATAAGTAAATATGTGATTATATAAAAAATATAATCAAATATTGCTTACCTAGTGCTGTACACACTACATAATTAATTACACTTGTCTAATAAATATATAAAACACTTTCTCTTCTGTACACTTTGATAAAACGAATTGATGAAAGATGATATACCAAAATATCTACATCCAAATCTCTACTTCAAAATGCCTACTACCATACAATATGAGAACTCGACCACGACCACGAATATACAATAATATATACAGATTTTCAATATGACATACTTACGATCTTTAGTTGTGTACTGTCCGGAAGACACGGAAGTCTCGTATGGACCATCGTATTCTAACTTAACTTTGTATCCTTCAAGTTCTTGCCTCATAGCGTTGATCAAAGGATACTTGCCACTTCCACATGATCCTCTAAAGTCGTCCATGTCTATGGACCAAATCATGATGCCTCCAAAACCTTCTTCCTTAAGCCATGCCATCTGGAAATCATTATAACTTTATAAATTATTTGAATATAAATAAACAAATGTACCTTGGTCTTAAGACTTCTCTCATCATCAAAACCGACCCACTGGTTGTCTCTATAAGCGAAAGGCACTTGCTGTTCATTATCCCACACCAAAGTAGTGTTATCCTCATGTAGGAAGTCGCAGATTTCGTAGAAACTCATGAATCCTGCTTCGTTAGTGTACTTTCCTGGAGTACCACCGCCGCTAGCTGGTGCTCCAATGTCAAACTGACTGATGTTAACCAACTCGAAGCTCCTTCCATAAGTTGGCATGCCAATCATGAGCTTCTCTTTAGGCGCACCCTGTTTTACCCACTCTCTCGCTGAGTAATCAACTGTTAATTTCTTCTGATACTTCGTCGCGCTCTCCAGAGGGAACAAGGGGGCGTTGTGACCTACGGTTCTCTCCCATTGTCCGTGGAAGTCGTATGTCATAACGTTGATGAAATCAAGATACTTGGCAATTTCTGGTACGTCGTACCCTGCTGCTATGGCTTCAAAACTGGCTGGCACAGCGGCTGTGAGGAGAAGACGCGGTTGACCGCTGCTTTTAGCCTCCCCTTCGAACGCTAATCTTAGTTCTTTCAAGAGATTGACGTACGCAACACGGTCGTCAGCACCACGTGGATATTCCCAGTCCACGTCCAGACCGTTGAATTTATATTCACGCAGGAATTCAATGGCGTCATACACAAACTGGTTCATTCTGAATGTATTGCCAGTCAATTCCTTGAATGGTGTTGAGCCGAATGCCCAGCCTCCAATTGCCAACAAAACCTTAAAAACAGAAATGTTGGAGAAGAGAAATTATAAATGTAGAAAGGAATTGTACCTTGAGGTCGGGATTTTTCTCCCGAAGTTCGATTACTCTGTCGTACATTTCCGGATCCTTGTCTTCGTCAGCTTCGGCTAGTTTATGGTCCTTGTTGATTGTAGCGAAGGCGTAAATGACGTGTGTGCAAAGTGAAGGGTTGATATCCTCCGGTAAGAATTTTCCTGCACCTGGACGTTTCTTTGACCAACTGGTGATGTAGCAGAACACTTGAGGTTTACGCACTGTTAGAAAGAAAGAAAACAAAAAATAAAATGACAACAGGAAGAAAAATAAAAGGAAACTAATTGTTGTAGGTATTAATCAGAATGAATTAAGTGTTGATCGGCAAAAGTCATTAAACGACTGTAGAACCTTCATAGATTGTTAAATTAGAAATGATTGTAGTGAAATCAAGATCAATTTCGTTTCCTAATAAAAAATAAAAAAAAATCTCATGGGCCTAATTTTTTTCTCTACATAACATGATAACGTCAACAATTTTATACCATTTATCCAACACATGTTAAATGCTAAACCTAACTACCGATCATTATCTCTGGCGGCGGATTTTGCGGCTTTTCTTGCAATTGGACTTTCTAAAACCAGCATCAATCAAATTATCATTGCGTTAATATTAAACTTTACTTTTCTTATACGTGCCGCTGCTTGAATCTTTGGGCGTAATTGAACTTAGTCAGTAACACGTACAGATGCAACAGACCAATTGCAACGTATTTATCTTGATTGTCATCGTTAATGGCATAGAACGAATAGAATTATTTGACATGCCGTTGGCGATTAGTTGCGTGATCCTATCAGAACTAAAGAATGTCTAACGGCGGTTCATTTAAGATTTATGTCAATGTTTTGCATTTATACCAATTTTAATGGCGGGGATTATTCAAGGATGTGTTGTTGCTGAATGGTTCTGCAAATCCTTATGAATAAAATCGAATAACTGTACCATGTTGCATTATTATTTATACAGTTATAGTTATATGCATAGGCGTGGTTACCGTCATTTATAACTGCAACTACTCATGTAAATTAATTTCGTCGTTGCTACGCCCCTGGTGTTACATATCTCAACCCAGTTAAGCCCGTGTTGTGCAATAAAACCTGTATCAAGCCCTAAGCGAAATACTTTGTGAACTGTATCAAACGCACATTCGCTAATTTTTTTATAACAAATCGCGGATTTATGTTTTACATAACTGCACGTTATGGAACACAAAGATAAGTATAATGTGGAGCACCATAATTACTTTAACAATTCACATATTACATTTCTCACCTTTCTTATTACTAACGCGGCCGCCTTTCCTGATTTTCTTGCCCGGTTTTCCAGCCCTCTTCAACACTTCGGACACGGGTACTTTAACTGGAGCCGGTTTCTCTTCCTCATCCTCATCATCCTCGTCTTCGTCCACTGGTCCTCCAGCAACCTTCTCCCAATCAATATCCTTGGCGTCTTTGCCTCTAGAGATACCTCTCAATTCTTCTCTCATGGCACCGATCAATGGATATTTGACCTCTCCCCCGCAAACTGTACCGGTGAAATCGTCCATGTCGATGGTCCATACCATGGCGCCAGCAAATCCATTTTCTTTAATCCACTTCATCTTGTATCTTATGGATCTTTCGTCGTCAAACCCGATCCATTGATCGTCTTGTACTGCATACGGTACCTTCATCTCGTTATCCCACACATAGGATGCTCCATTTTGTAACATTTCACATACCTGCAACATAATCTTTTAGATAAATTCACAGTTTTTAAGATTGAACCGTACCTCGTAGTAGGCTAAAAAGCCCCCTTCTTTAGTGTACGTTCCTTCTTTTCCTCCACCGGTGGAAGCAGCGTGAACGCCATATTTTGATTTATTTTGAAGAGTAAATGATCTACCATAAGTCGGCATGCCAATGACCATTTTTTCTTTGGGTGCTCCCAATTTCACCCACAAATTAGCAGCATGTTCAACGTTCAGTTGTTTCTGCCAGTTGCTGTCACTGCTTGGGGAGTACAATGGAGCGTTGTGACCTTAAATATCAAAAATGGAAATGTTATTATTTTAATGGCTGATGATTGTTCATTGTTTTACCTGTTTCTCTTTCCCATTTACCGTGAAAATCGTACGCCATCAAATTAATGAAATCTAAGTAAGAAGCAACTGCTGGAACATCGTATCCAGCCTTGATGTTGTCTGGTCCTACTGGGACAGCTGCAGATAACAGCAAAGTGGGCTTCTTGATTTCTTGAGCTTCAGCTTCGAAAGCTTCTCTCAGTTCTGAAAGAATACATTACTTTCAGATATTGTATTTTTAATTTTATTGTGTTTGAAATGTCTTGGTCAACATAAGTAGGATGTTAATAGTCCATCAAGTAATTATATTAGAAGCATGAAGTCTGTTGGAAACATTTTAATATTTAATTACATCACATTAGACGAGCCTTAATTGTGTTGCAGTATATGTTATTAAAATAAAGCTGCTGCGTTTTCCTCAGCTTTCTTTAACCCAGTTCTGCAACTTGGCAACACTTTTATAATATACAGTTTTGGTTGTCTTTTAAATCAAGGCGTTTTCTAAATGTGACCTCGTCTCGTATTCTAGCAAATATTGTCTCTTGCGTGATTTAAATTGTAAATTACGTGTGGAATTTACCTAAAATATTGTAGCGAGTGCTGAAGGTTGTATGATAGCAACACAGTTATGTTACAACACTCATACAATTGAAAATGTGTGCAGGCATGTAATTTGTCAAAACGCATGAATATTAATAGACACATTAATTTAAAACAATAAGTGTAACAATAGGCGTGCATTGCATTAATTATACATTCATAATACCTTTCAACAGATGAACGTAATTCTTCTTGTCATCAGACCCTTTAGGATACTCCCAATCCAAATCGAGACCGTCGAATCCACGGTTCCTCAAGAACGGAATGGCACTGTAGATGAAGGTTTGTCTGGCGTATCTTGTGGCAGACATGTCCTTGAACTTCTGAGTACCAAAGGACCACCCACCAATAGCCAATAAAGTCTTCAATTTAGGATTGCCCTTTTTCAATTTTTGAATTCTCTCATACAGTCCCACTTTTCCATCTTTGGTCTCGTCATTACTTTCAAACGAGGAGAGCTTGCCTTTTTTTAACCATCCGAAGGCGAAGATGATGTGGGTGCACAAGTCCGGCAAGATATCTTCTGGTGTGAATTTACCAATCTTAGGTCTGTATTGAGACCAGTTAGTGTAGTAACACACAACTTTATAGCCATCATCTTTCTTCTCTTTTTTGGTGTTCGCAGAAACTGCGTTATCCGACGACGATTTGCGGTTTCCACCCCGGGTTCTCACCCTAAATCGGTTAACACTGGACGAAACGTCTTGGTCCTTGGAAACTGAAACGCTTTTTTCGGTGACGACTTTCGACGTTGGTCTACGGAATCTTCGTCTGGTAACTGGGAGGAAAAAAAGCGTTGTAAACAAAATTAAATGTCAAGATGTTCCTAGAAAAACTATTCGGGTGTCGTTTTTATTTATTACCAGTTGCAAAATTTTAATTAATTGATGTTATTCGACCGGATTACTTCACGGACATTATTAAACGGTATTAATGAGCAGAAAACGTGATTGTGAAGATACAGACGTTTATTAAAGATACGTTACCTTCCGCAATTCGTTTTGATAAAGATTTACTGATTAAATTTAACAGTAATTAAGAGGGATAACCTTCTCGCTATGTAAAAACGTTAAAATATAATTACCGGCCAATAATTATTATCTACATCAGTCATACTAAATGTCCTTTTTTGGATTTTGGTCTTAATGCATTGGATATTTGTGAACTTTTATTGAGTGGAATTTAATGTGTTTTGCAACTGGGTAATAGTTACCTATTATATGTATCAAAATGAATTAAAACTTACCTCGTTCTGCGGACGCTAAGTGGACTAAAACTACGACGACTACACATATTAAAACGGCGGTTCTCAGTTTCCCTCTAGGCCGGGGAATCTGTAAAACGTTAATATTGATTATAATTCACATTTAAATTTATTCCGCTAATAGAAAGTCAAAACAATCAACCCGCAATTGCTCCAATAAAAAAATAATAGAAAGTTATTTCTAGTAAATCAAATCAAATCCAATAGTTTCTATTAGTTGGAATTAGATTTACTCGTAACAAATCAAATTCCCGTTCTTCCTGGTCATTTTAGAACAACTTGGATCATACATAATTATTAATTAACACATCAGCGTCATCAAAGATATAAATAGAAAATTAAAACAGTTTTACACAATTAAAGAACTAATTTTCCATAAAACACTAAAACAATCCTCAAGGAAAACACGATGTAAAACAATAGATCACGTTTGTAATCGTTAATGGTCGCGATGATGCCAAATAATTACAGATTAGTCATAGAGATTGAAATCATCGACCTCAGTTGATTTTTTATTTATTTACAAACACCGGGAGAAAATTGAATAAATGTAAATGGAGTGCGACATGTAAATTGTCGGTGTTGTTGCACCTTTCACTGGATTAGAAGGTAAATTGCATTAAAATTATACTAAAATTATTATCGAATCATTTTTCCCACGTCCGATATTATGCAAAGCCTTTAATGGGAGTCAATAAAGTAATTACCGAAATTTCTATTTTTTACCGAGGCAAAGAAATATTACGGATCGTGCGTGACTAATTAATCATTGATTTCCGGTTTAACCGGCCGAACTTTTGTTCAACCGCAAAAATAAAAGTTCCAAAATCAGCCTTGTCAACTATTAATTTCAACACAATTATACAATTACGATCATATCTTCACCTTGAATTGATTTACTGCTCATTTAACAATTGTAAATCACGAAATCAGCAGCTTTGTTTTTAGGATTCGAGAGAGAGAAAGCTCACATTAGAAACTCGCATGTGAAACAACGGCAAAAAAATTTGTTTAATATTAAAATGCACGAACAATGAGCATATGTATATATGGCGTTTCTAATCGTTTTTCCTGAGACAATGGACAATGATCTTATCGAGCTGAACAGTCAGGAAGAATAAAAATTGTGTCGTACGGTCCTGGACTAAGTCAAATACCGCACCCTCTAATTTCAGTACCATGATATAGTTGTTAGCCTTCTCGCTTTCCGTCAGCCTCGAGCTTTGTTTATTTTTGCACCGCGATGAATAATTAATTTGGCTGCAAAATTTGACTGTGTCCCCGTTTATTTTTTCGTCGCATTTCTCGACTATGATCCAGTTTTGCTGCTGTAACACCATTAACTGTTAGATAATCGTTAAAAAGTGAATGTAGCACATTGTTTTTATAAAATATTAATGTGTAATGAAACTGAAGGACCTTGAAATTCTGACAGGATAAACACAGGCATAACATGAGATTTTACTTTAACTACGTAATTTTCATGAGTCAGATTTCAGTTTGGATTAACCGAAGTGAATTATCCACCTATGACCTCTTTTATGGCCTCAAGTACTTCATTATCCACATGTGAACAGTGCACAGTTAATAGCGGAGCTGTTTCGAAACCATTAACATAAAGCAAATCACCTTGGATAAGAGAAAAAACCGGACCGACAATCGATACTCAGATACAAGATAGGATTTTAAAAAATTATTATTAATCGTTTCAAGCGATTTGAAACAAAGTGGCGCTTTTGAAAGGTTCAGACGTTTTATTTTTGAAGTCTTGAAGTCGGAAGTTAAAAACTGAGCGAACCATTCAACAAATTCGAAGGAATTTTGTGCAATCATTTTAATCCTGGCCTGGTTCTAGGAAGTCTAGAGCTTTTGACTGGAGGTCGAACATGTGGGCGTTTTCCGTGTGGTTTTGAGTCACATTTCAGGCACAATACGATTTAAATATAATGCCTTTTGTGTCTGGAGTGTTTCGCATGAAAATTAAATAGTTTTAATGGAGCCACAAAGATCAGGTGCGTTGCAAATAAGTGAAAGTGAAAATTGTATATTTGGCCAACTTTGCACACGACCACCTGTTTCGGTTACTCAAAGGTCCCTCCCATTGCTGTCGATCGTGACACCTGAAATTTTTCAAGGATCGACGTCCATCTTCCTGAATTTTATGTTTTGAGTTGAGGTTTGTGGAGGAATTGGAGACTTGGAAGTCTGGTGACATTTCGTTGCACCGATTCGCCTTGACTGCTGAAAAAGTCGCATTTTAGCACAGCGTAAATGCCAATCATTAGACTCGTACGACCAATGGGTTGGTCTTATGCTCAAAAAATTTTGTCCCACGGTCTCGTAAAAAACTGTTAAAGAACCAAAACATGTCCGAACAACAGGAAATATACGTCAAAAAGTTGATACGTGACAGTCTTGAACCACAACCCATTATCCTCATCAAACACAAACACGATCATCTCGCGAAGTCGTGACGTATTCATTTTCGCTTTCGGTCGCGCCGATATTTTTCAATTGTATGCAAATACGAGCAACTGTATTTTATGCGACGAAGATGACACGCCGATTTGCATCAGCTTTTGGAGACGCACTAAAATGGCATAATTCGTGCGACCTCTACTCAAAAGTAGGTTAAAGTTTAAATAAGTACTCTATGATTTTTTATTGACACCAATTAACGAAAGTTAAAGACATTGCAATAATGAACAACGTGTTGCCCAACGAAAACGAAAAAATCGATTGTCGACTCTGGTTTTGTAATTTTCGTGGCGTTGATCCTAAAATATACGTAGCAAAGAACGAGTTTTTTTTTAATAACATTCTCGTTTTTTTGCAGACACTACAAATTATTTTATACTTGGCCATATTTGGATGGATGAAATTAAAATTCTTTAGTTGTTCAGTAATCAAGACACAAGGATGTAGATTTTATTGTAGCAATTCATTTGGTTTTACAGTTAGTTTTTGTTGATTGGTTTTTACAATAAAAAACAAGTTTATTATCTTATGTGAATTAATTTATTAAATTATTGTCACATTCATTATTAAATATTATTTAACCCTTATTAAAATTTTAATTTAGAATTTAACGAGTGTTAAATCTCTTAATTTAATCGAAAGTATGTTAAACAATAAATTATTACTTTGAAAACATTCAGTATAATTAAGATTTATAGCTATGGAGATAGATATTTACATTAAAAAAATCGTCAACAATTATGAAATGTTTTAAATATGTTTGTAAATGTCAAGAAAAATTCCTAATGGTCTAATAATGTCAAGAAACTTGAGGCCATTCTTTCAGCAATTAACAAACAGAAGCTTGAACAATTAGACAATGGCTGTTATATAAATGACACTTTCGAAATTCATTTTATCCGAAAACAAAATCTTTTGATCCCGATGCGTGTTAATGAAAAATTAACGTCTGCGGATTTCTAAAATAATTAACCGGATATTTCCTGCAAAACTAATTATAATTACCCCTTATGGAAATTGTAATTTAGAAATTTAATAGCTATATGTTATAGGTATGTACCTGCCACATTCAAAAACTTGAAAATCGTCTTCAATAACCTCGCTTTTACTTTTTTTAACTGTACATTTGAATGTGCATTATGCAACGCTTACATAAACATTTGTAATGTAAAACATAGGCTCGGATTCAACGAGAATCCACAATTTACATTTAATCATTATCTTTAACGATTTCATTGGATTTGATTAAAATAGAAACTGTTCCTTTCGTATGTTTTGGCAATAAATTTAAACATTTAACACACTTTTAGGCGAAATTATAAAGTTTAATAAGCCTAATTTAACCTACTGACCTAAAAAACTCTGTAAACAAAAAGTTTTGTACGGATGTAAAAGAATAAATACTTTTATGAATTTTGCGTTTATTTTATATTATAATTTTTGTAAATAATACTTGAATAATTTTTATAATTTTGTATTCCCTTGTACTCAAATCAAAATTTAATAGTTCTAGTTCTATATTTTTATATTGAATATAATACAATTAATTTAATTAATAATTAATGTACAATTTATTTTTGTTTACTATTTATAATATGCATAATTTTCATTATACTTATTTATAACTACTATTTTTATTAAATTTGATCATTTAAAAACTCTAAATTCAATTCTGATCGTTTTTATTTTTCGATTCGATTTTTCGTAAATAATACTTGAATAATTTCCATAATTTTATATTCCCTTATACTCAAATCAAAATTTATATATTTGATTCTGTAAATATTTACCTTGAATTAAGATTATTGAAAGATTATGTCGAAATCGCCCCACGTGAAACAAAAAATGGAAACGGAAATTTGTCGATTAATAGGCATTAATTGACTGTAAAACTTGTATGACGACTTTTTAAAAAATCCAAAGGACCATGATCTTTACCGATATAAACACAACACACCGACGCACTTTTAACATGAACAAATCGTTTTTTATGGAAAACTGATTCACTAGAGTATTTAACAATATTTATGGTAATAATTTATATGTTGATTATACTTTCATCGTAATAGGACTTTTAGATAATTATGAAAGTGATATTTTTTCGTTCTATGCATGACTTCGTTTTCGATATTCTAAGCACGGAATTCTAAAATGTGTGATTATTAAAGGCTTTCTATTAAATTGGAGATGTAAAATCACGATATGTTTCGCCAAATAATATAATTAAAGAAAATATGAAATATTCATGGTAATATGGGCATAAAAACTTAAAAATTTTATAAATCCAATTTATATAGGCTATCAAATTTGAACGTTTGTTTTATAATCGTTGCTAAACTGTTAGATATACCTGAGGATATATAATAGCCAATTATTATGAGTTATTATATAATACATTGACCAGTAGTTTCTGTTGTTTCTGATGCAGGAAGTATAGACATATTGAGTTGCGTAAAGTGTACAAACAGTTTCACTAATTCGTATTGAAGTCACATAATAATTGTTTATTATTAAACTAACCAGTCATAATCGAATAACTGTGAAAAAATTTGAACACATTTTAATTTGTGCGTTATAAAAGTTTCGGTGTTAATTTGTTAGATTAATATGTTAATTATCCATTATTCAATAAAACAAATATGTCGCAATGTTTAAACACCAATTCGTTGCCCAACATTTCAATTGGTGATTTACAAAAGGAAATAAATAATCTGTAACCGTACGTATTTTTCGCAACGCAACGATTTTTAATTACAATCATAAAGGTTAAATATGCCGTTGGGTAATTTATATAATGCCGTTTTCCGTTGCGAAATGGCCGCTACCAGAATTTCGGTAGGTTTACTTAAGAACTTCGATCGTTTCCACTCAAACAATATCGGTTATATAATCCGATTGTTTCATTATTTCCCTTCGACTCGATTTTTCTGTGCCGTTGCAAAACGTTTGATTTTTATGTTAATCGCGAATACAATTAAAACTGGATCACGAAAGTTCATCTTCTCATCGCCCGCTCGAATCTCCTCGGTTCTGGCCGGCGAAAAGCAACTTTTCGTCTGTGAATTTCTTCATAATTGTTTCCTATTGTTAAATGACTGTGTTAAAATTATTCAGATATGGTTTAAATAACACCATACTGTGTAAAAATGATCTAAAACAATGTACAGTGAGTTGCTCTACAAAATGTGTGATCTGGTATATTTCTAAGACCATGAATCCGCCAATTATAAACACAAATCGATGTATTTCACGCTCTGATTAATTTACGAGCGTCCTTTAAAATTAATTTAGAGTCATTTACGTAGCAAACGAAATATAAATTTCACGACAAATAGTTGCTTTCGAGTGACGTTTTTTCTTTTGTTACACTTATACACGACAAAAATGTAAAACTGGTATCTGTAACAAAACGGCGCCGACGTGAAAGTAGAAAAGAAATTGAAAACGCACTCGAAAACGTTTTATATTCAAATGGCATAAAACGTATAATTTTATGAACACCTAAATTCATTCGGGTTCTTGTGGATTATGACCCAGTGACCTCAAAATGCTCGGAGCTAATTATCTTTTTCTGTTCCGTAACTCTTGGTTTCATGTAGTTTCGTACCATTTTACGAATTTTTGTGTTTTTGTGTTGGCCTGGATTTTCACTGATTAAATTATTTTCCTTTAAACTATTTAATAAAAAATGAAAACACTTAAAAAAGCTCGTGGATATAATTTACATGTGAAACAAATTTTACAAATAACAATAAACTACTGATATTTATTTCTTATTCACCATTGCCTTCAAGGTCCCACAAAATACGATACAATCAAAATAAAAACGGATGTCCAGCCTTGGTAGCAGGGTAATTATCAAAACTTTCAAATAATCCGGACAGGAAAAATTAGAAAACCTGTTAATTAAAAGTCCATTCGATGAGCATTAGTGCAAACCGACGAAATTCGCCTTCGGGCGAATCGGATTTACCTAGCTAAAAGGTAAAATCCAAGAAAAGAAGACGTCTCCTGAATTACCATGTGCACGATTAATTACCCAAGAAAACAACCACGAAGCACCATCATGTCAACAAATGTTAAATTGATACAACGGTGTCGCAAGTAGCATTAAAGTCGTGATGAAGTGCATTAGGTACCACAAGGTTTGATTTCAGCAGAATTATCGGTTCATGACTGAAATATGAAACGTTTGAGACGGCCGAAAGCCGCACAAAATATTAAGTGTGTGTTTTGTAATATCACCTTTATGGTGAACTTTATGAAAAATTATATAATTCAAAACGTTGCATAACTTCGCCGATATGCAAATGTAAAGTGGATGTGCAAGATGTAAACGGTTTTGAAATTTGCAGGAGTTGCATTAATTTCTGCTCGTGGATCGATTGGAAGTGATTTTTATTCCGGTTCTTGCTAATGTGGATGGTGATTTAAATAATATTATTATACGTTTTTAATATATTATTAATCATCCAAGGCCGGTTTTTTTTTTAAATGCAACACACCTAATAACGAGTAAATTTTTATTTTATAATACTTTCAGGAGGGCCAAATCATTTGATTAATTATGTATTCGCGCCAAAAACGTGTTGCGTTGTCTTTTGTTTGAAATTAAAAGTGGTTTTTCACATGTGCCAGATTAATGTGTTGTAAATGTTATAAAGCCCACACAATTAAAACGGAGCAGTTTCCTAAAACAGTCAAGTAATAATTACAAGAAACCAGATTCTATATATATATATATATATATATATATATATATATATATATATATATGTCGTTATGTAATTGAAATCAGTTGTATAATATATTAATTGGTACCATAAATTGTTTCAAAATGTCTATAAATTATGGGCAAGTGTTAATTAATATTTGAATTTGAAATGGACATATAGTTGGTTATAAAACTGAAGAATTTTTTTTTATTTTTAACCTTGAACTGTTGCTACGATTTACAAGTAAATATAATATAAATTAAATTTTGTATCAGTTCTTCTTTAGCGTTTGCTTTTAGAAAATCGACACATTGTCCTAAAACTTTTACTTTCTGTCTCGGCCACAACAATTGCAGTAGAAATTTCATCGTGATTTGCATATAACAAAAAATATTAAGTAATTTCAGTCGACTGAAAAAATGTTTTGTTTAGTATTGTTTTGTGAAAATTGTTTAAATTGTTCTCGTGGTGTTGAAAATACCTAAATGCCAGTTTATATTTAAGTGTGTGGAATTGTTAAACAATAAATATGTGGTTATTGTATTTTCTTCCTGTTTCATTTTTAAGATCCGATTTTGTGAAAATTGAATAGATCAAAATAGATAATTTCTTTCAGTATTATAATTATATAAATTATATACATCTTGTATTTATTTATCTTTCATTTAGATTTATTGAATAAATAAGAGAACTAATTAAGTAGTGATATATTTTAATATATAATATGTTTTCTAGAATTTTTAAAAACATAATAGATTTTAAAATATATTTTAATGGATACAGATTGATTCAAATTATTATATTTTGATTAAAAATAGTTTTTACATAGGTATACATATAGATTTAGTACATTTTATAAATTATATGTATTTCTTACATTTTATATGGTTTAGTATGTTTTAATCATTTTCTAAGCTCATGAAAAGTTAATTTTTTGAAATATAATATGTTTTCTAAAATTTTTAGAAACATAATAGATTTCAAATATATTTTAACAGATACAGATTGATACAGATTGTTATATTTTGATTAAAAATAGTTTTTACATATGTATACATATACATGTAGTACATTTTATAAAGTATATTTCTTACATTTTATATGGTTTGATATATTTTAATCATTTTCCAAGCTTATGAAAAGTTAATAGATTTTAAACATTTTGTAATGTATATGTATATACTTTACATTTATTATATATTTTAAATGTCACTGAGGCAAAATTTTCAAAAACATATTAAATATTTTTTATACGCATTTTTTACTTAATTTCATACTTATTAAAAATAGTTAATATTCTTTTACATATTTCTTTTTCGATAAAAATATTATCATTTTAGTTTTAATGATATGGTTGCCGGAACCACAAATTGTTATCAAGAACGAACCATTTCACAAGTCCATTTTAGGAACGAACATCCACCAGAACTTTCAATTCCAATTAAATCAATTTCCAGTCCCTAATAAGTAAAAAGTGCGTGCCCATTTACACCGGTTTTCACATCTGTCAACTTACCATTTTGCCGTGCGAAATCACAATCAGTCAACCCAAAAAGTACAATTCCAAATCCAAATGTGGAAATCACCGTACACAGTTCACCAAAATCGTTCGCGAACTCGCTTCACTTCTTCGACGAACCTTTGCCGGTGTCGAGTCGATCACTGTTAACGCACCAAGAACAAAATTCGCTCGAGCTAAGGCCCCTTCCAGTACCACAATTCCCCCAGCATTTCGTCTCTTTCGCATACAATCGAGTGTTTGTAAGTCGGTCTTTGTTTACCACAAACATATAGCACACGAGATTCGAAAGTTTGTCTTGGTGTCTTTGTCTTAAGCGTACCTCGGATGGTGTTGTTTCTTTTCGACTTGAAGGACTGTGCGGTACCTTTCTTTTCCTAGTTAGAGGTACTGTTTGGTCGAGGTGTCGCGTTGACCAAATTCGCTTGTCGATCAAAAAAGTACGGAAGAGGTTGATCAAATTGTTGCTGGTTGTGTTTTTGCTTATTTAAATATATCAAGGGAAATTGACACATTTTACTGTAAAATTTAGTGACTCGTTAGAATTGTCATTAACATAAGAAGTTAAGAATAAAAGTAAACTGTTTTTAATTTAATTAACCTTGTGGTGTAGGACATGCCATTTGATCATAATTTAATTGTTTCTTTTTGCAATTTGGATCCTTGAAATGAAGACAACAATTTAGTAACATCCAAGTGCGACGAATATTAAATTTAACTAACCCAAAATTGAATGTTAATTTTCATCAAGCACGTAGGTGCGAGTTTAATATTCTTTACATAATTTAAACTTTCTTCCCGACAGGTGAATGTCTATATTTAGCAACTACAACAAGTGTTTAATATTGTACAGATTAAAACCACCAACAACTTAAATGTCATGTGAGAACTTTAAATATTTAAAACACGAAACTTCCTCGTTTACATTTTATTGTTTAGCAGGTAAAAAAATCAGCCGCGGTCAATACAAAACGTCTTGGATATGAAATTTCATCTCACGAAACGTGTTCGACTGCATTTTAATAATACGTCAGTCAATCAGCCTTCTCACATTGTGCCACAACACCAAATCGAATTATTATTTAATCTTGTACGGAGAAGATTTAATTTATTCAGGTATTTTTGTTTTTTGCCATGAAAACAGGGATAATTTAACTGATTCCAGTAATTCGACTGGCAGATAAGGAACGCACGGTTCATAAAGCAATTTCGTTTTGGCACAAGAAACCTTATTAAAAGTAAAGAGAAGTGCGAAACCAACGACTTGTAATCTAGTTCAGTGGTGTAATAACCTACTAAGTGGTAGAGAGTCAATACGACGTGCATGCGATACGATGACATTTTATGCGCGACGCGCAAAACGATTTTTTATTTTTACTTTATTAAAAACGTTTAAGCATATCCGTTTGGAAATTTCTCTTCGTCAAAAGCCAAATCGTAAAATTATTGTTTGTACTGACTAATTTACACCAGCAACTTCGCAATAATGAACCTACCGAATGTTTATCTTATCAATTTTTTCTTTAAAGGTTGAGAGTTTCGTGACCATTGTTTTCATATCTATAATTGTTCGGGTTTATTGGTCGACGTTTGTTGGAATTAAATCCTAACGTTTCGCTAGCGCGAGTGGCTAGCATCTTCAATTGATGTTCTAGAAATTCTGTTTGTTGGCCGTTCTTATCTGCTTAACGGTTTTTTATTATTATTGAGCACTGGTGTCCATATTTTAATTCAGCTTCAATGCTTCTTCTTCTCTGTTGTTTCCGTGTTTATAGATTTCAATTGCTTCCCTAATCATTCTCTTGTGATATCCAGTTGTCGAGGTATGCAATTGTGTATCTTGGAATTCTATCTTGTGATTTCCATCTAACAGTGCATGTTCAGCTACAGCAAACTTGTCTGACTGTCCTAAGATGAAGTTTCGTTTGTGTTCTTTAATCCTAGTCCCTATTGAACGTTTTGTGGTACCGATGTATACTTTCCCGCAAGAGCATGATGTATACCGCATATCCCAGAAGCTGTTTGATGGTCTCTCCTATCTTTGGCAGATCTGAGACTGTGTTGAATCTTCCTTGTTAGTATAAAAAACAGTATGGATGTTATGTTTTAATAAAATTTTTCCAATTCTATCGGTAACTTTACATATACATGGGAGAAAAGATTTACCAATCGTGGGCTCATTAGGTGGATCTTTATTATTAGTGTGAGGTCTCATTGTATGTCTTATTTCTGAGCGCTTGTATCCGTTGGCCTGTAGTTTTTTTCTAAGTGTTCTTGTTCTTCAGCGAGGTAGTGTGTGGCACCACCTTGTTTCTGACTAGAATGATGGTTAGATAGTTTATATAGAAACTGATTGGTGTGTGTAGGTTTTCGGTATACTGTATGGTCCAAATGTTCACCCACTCTTTTTACTAGGACATCCAAAGAGAGTATTTGGTTCTGCTTCTCCATTTCCATTGTGAATTTTATTTTGTTATGTTGAGAGTCTAGGTGTTTTAGAAACTGATTTAGTTTTTCTTGTGCATGTTTCCATATCACAAAAGTAGCATCCACGTAACGATACCAAACAGAAGGTTTGTGTTTGGAAGTCTCGCTTTTTGTTCAAACTTTTCCATAAAGAAATTGGCGATCACTGGACTAAGAGGACTGCCCATTGCTAATCCTTCAGTCTGTTCGTAGAATTTGTTGTTCTAAACGAAATAGCTTTCAGTTAGGAAAAGATCCACCATATCTGGAGGAAATATTTGAAGTGAGAAGTGACACTATGTCGAAACTGACTAGTCTATCTTCTACATCAAGATGTAATCCTTTTAATATCTCAACAAAATGTGTGAAATCTTTGATAAAGGTTGGGGTGTTTCCAACATGAGGTTGGTGTAATCTGGTAAGATACTTACCAAAGTTATATGTTGGTGACCCAGGTGCACTAACGACGGATCGAAGTGGTACATTATCTTTATGTATTTTAAGCAGACCATATAAGCGAGGTGGAAGCGCTTCTAATTTGACTAATTGTTTTTGGATATCCGCTGGGATGGATGATTTCTTTATTAGTAGATTGGTGTATCTTAGCTTTGTCTGTGTTGGATCCTTAGCCAGTTTTCGATAGCTTGTCCGGTCCAGCAGTTCTTCCATCTTGTTTTTGTAATCCTCGGATTTCATTATAACTGTTGCATTTCCTTTATCTACTCAGAGAACTATGATAGTTTTATCCATGTTCAAAGTTCTGATCGCTCGGCACTCCATACTTGTAAGATTGCTTGTCGATGGCTTGGCATTCATTAGAATGATTTGGAATTTTTTCTTTGCCAAAAATTTTGAACAATAGACAGATTTGTCAACACATTCAAATTTTCATAGATTAGGATCAGGCAATATTTTAGCTAGTTATGATTTTATCGACAATAAACAGGACATGAGAATAAATATTTGCATTATTTAAAGTTTCAACATTATAGTCAGTTCCTCCTCGTGCTCAAATATTTAAAAAAACAGGACATGAGAACATGGCAAAATATCGTTAATTAGTAGAAATTTGTCAGAAAAGACAATTGCAAGTTCAGTGAATAATTTATCGTCGACCCGGATCGAACAATGGCGTTTTCCTTTCGGAAAGAGTATTTATCAAACGCACCACGAATTAGCATGTGAATCTTAAACGTTGTTAAGTCATTTCTCTTACAATTTAATAGTATACATCCAAAATAGTTGGTAGTAATTAGTTGAGCGAGAGAATTTCGAAAATAATGATTCAAGGTAGGTGTAAAATTTTTATTTGACATCAGAAATTTGATTTTGTTGGCAATAAATTTGGATAATTATTAATAAGGTAATTATGACACATAAATGGTTAATTAACGGCACGATTAACTTGCCCAAAAAGGGACTATTTAGAAAGTTGTCGCGGTTCATGTACATCATTTTAAAAGTCTTACATTAAATTCTGCCTAATGGAATTTGAAATTCAATTAGCAAATGAAAATTGTTGATCCAGTTTACATGCTCTGTAAACCAGCACATAATATTCCAGCATACAACTGATAAATTATTTATTTTATGAACAGCTCGCAACAATACATTCGAGAACGAACCGGAGAGTGAATTAAACTTTTTTCAACGTCGTCGTCGCAAGGATAACGACATTTAAGACCCGACCGACCGTTCGTTTAATGACCAGTGGCTAAAACGCATTTACAAGGAAATCAACTGAGTAACGCAAACCGAATCGATGTTACGAATCAGGATGTGAGAAACACCAGCTGATCTCGTTTCCGCAAACTACGAATATTCGGTAATGATTAATTCAAACACACCTATTTTGTTAAATGTTAATAAGGCAATTTTGATAACTGACCGTTACGTGGTTTAATTGCTATGACAAACCCTGACGTAACGTTGAAAATTTAAATTCAAAGTAAACTCGAAACTTTTTTGGGTTAACATAAGTATTAAATTAAAGAAAATGATTATTAGGTTAAAACACAGTGACATGTATGTAGGTACTATTCGCACAAATACGCTTTCACTGTGTACTTTCACCGGTTGCAAGAAAAACTGGACATTTTTTTTAAAAACACATCGTTAGCCTTTTGCATGTTCATATTGTACGACTAGTGAATTGAATCGGCTTTATTCCACGGCACAAAGAATTTTTTCTATTCTATTCTATTAACGTAAAAAAGGATTTCCTTGACATCAAAGCTAATAAGTTAAGAAATACGTGGATGCAAACTTACGGACGTTACGAAATGAGATTTTATACGTTCTCGGCGATTCTGGTATTTGTTTTTCGAGTACATTTTGCATTTAAAATGTCAGAACTGAATTATTATGGCAAAATTTCAAAACATTAATAAACCTTTATGAGAATATTTGAAAGAAGATTTTCGTAATCGTTTTAATAAAAGTCATTAATTAAATGCATTTGATATCGATTGATGCGTTGCGGGAGGAAAACTTCCGCGTAATATAATTAATACCGGAAATAGTTTAAATTTCGTCTATTCCGCATGTGGGCATGCCTACCCCGAGTAAAATTCCGGACATGCCAGACAACACTGTGCAAAACCATTAAAAAATTGTGAAAATAAAATTCCACAGTAATTTATTTTTGATGGCTAATCAAAACCGGATAACCTTAACTTAATGTACTGTTCCTAATGCTTGTTGTCCTTTCACCGGAAATTTAACTAGACCACGCCCCAAAACCAAATTAAATATAAGTAATATACTTTAATTCTAACGAGATAATTTTTCTCCTTCTTTATTCTTGTTTAAAGTCAACTACTTTTCCTTTTTGAAGCGTATTATGAATTTTTAAAGTATATTTTACCTTTACTTCGTACATATTATATTGCGCACCCGGAAAAATCTCCGGGTATTTCGTAGACAGGAGATGTAATATTTTCATTAGAAATTTTCCCCCGCTTCCGAGGGAAAATTCTTTTATGTAGTCTGGAAATTTATTCTCAGGAGACGCGAGTTTGCACTTTGTAATACTCAGTCTATTTTGTTACTATGCAACCCGGTTTTCACTTAATAAAAAGGAAGCGTAAGGAGGTTTATTTTTTGGTTTTGTTTATGCTCCTAAAAGCTTCTCTAATGGGCTTTAATGCCTGTTGTTTATACAATGGTGTGTATTTTTAAAAGGATTATGTAAATTCTTATACTGAATATAAAAGAAAACTTCGTAAGAACGAAGTAGCCAATTTAACTTGTTTGTCTGCATTGTATTCTTTTATTAAACATGAAATTCTATACATATTTTTTTAATTTCAAAATTATCTCTAAATAAAATAATAATCAAAGTTAATGTCACACTTCTAACGATTGTTACTAACTTATTTGTCTATATGGTAATTTACTTAAAACATTTTAATGGTCCCGTTTTAACAATCAATGATTTTTAAAAAAATTACTAATTTATATAATAATTAACTCACAGAATTTCAAGATTCTTAAAATACTGGAATGAACATCATATACCAATTGGAAAGCCTTCGAACCTACTCTGTCCTGCATGATGTTCCTCTCAAAATTCAGTCGGATCAAATGGTTTTCGACTTCTATAGTTAAAAAAATAAACTAGTAATTATAATTTGTATTTGCATGTCAAAACAAGTTGAAAATAGATACCAAACAACATTTTAAGTTTCTAATTATTTATTAATTCTACTTTAATTATTCACTTACGACTTTGTATATTTACAAACAGTACTTTTGCTCCAATAAGTTTCCTTGTCGAAGTCCGATAAAAACAAATTATCTTACTATTTCAGTTAATTATTCATACTCTGATTTCCATTTGACTTATTTATACACAAGTTTGAAGCCATAAATATTCGGATGAAATTGTATGTCTTCCCTGAAGCCCGAACATTAATGGAAAAAAATATCGAGAACGAATTTAATATTTTTTCTTTTTAATAATTCTGCTTTTAATGTTGATTAGATTTTTCATTCTTTTGCGTTCACTCCAACTCTGCGAGTTTCCATTAAAATGGACAAATTCAAGGAAAACACTCTATGAATTCTTAATTAAGTACATTAACTAGACTTTAACCGAATCATTCCTGCTCTCTACTCCTGATGGAGCTATTTGAAAGACAGAATACCTCTTGACACGGGCGAATTGCTTGCGGAATAATTCATTTTACAGCAAAATGGGCTGTATACCATTTTAGTGGCATCTTATGTGAACAATCATAGGAGATAACTGAGCAAACAATCCATGATAAGAAATTGTTTATCTGCTTCGTCTTATCAATATTGCTTTCCATAGATACATACTTAACTGAACTAGTTACCTGTCTTAAAACGGATTTAGTTTAATACAATCTCCAAGCAGTGAACAACTACGAACAGTTTAACTCAGTGCAGCGATTTTAACAACTAGGACTCTAAGAGCATCGAAAATTGAACAGGTAGGCAAGTGTACAGGAATTAGAAAACCGGAATCACGTGACAAAAATTTGCACGTACATAACTAGTTCACATATCCATATCCACGAAACAGCATAAATTATTTATGACCGTGTGATAGTGGACTAATCATTTTGTGCAAATGTTGAAGTGTTTGTTGATTTTCTCGTTAGTAAACACAATGATTTTTACCACGTGCACATAATGCTAATGCGTGGGTTAAGGTCAAAATTATTAAATATTAGTGCAAAGGTCCACGACATTCTCGGCAATTAACATTCGATGTGCATTCAATATTTGTTTTTGTCGAATAACGAACGATTAGGAGACAGTTTATCTTTTGGTCGTTTGCTACTTGAAACACAAGGTTAGTTTTGTGCTATTTTTCTTAAGAAATTACATATTTTAACTACTGTGGATTACAAAGGTACTTTGTTATGGTTTTTCATGTTTGAACTGATATGCAAATGTGAATACTAACATTAATTTTATATACTGATAAAAAAAGGCCATGGGACAATAAGAATACCGAATCGGCCCCTGAAAGATATCGAGCTCATAATTTCAGGAAATGTTGATACTCATAAGATGCTTCGATGATGCAAGTTTCAGATCTTTATCTGTTACCGTTTCAGAATAAATCAAAAAATACTGAAAATCAGTAAAAATTGTTATTCCGAGCACCTTGTGAATCGATTGATCTAAATACCGGATATGTTTTGGGGCACGATGGTAGCTTCTACGAAAAAAATGAAAGCTATATTTGTTCATAAGAACCTTAAAAAAACGAGGTTACTTTCTTAATTTTGATTTTTAACCATGTTACGATAACGATAAAAATATGCAACTTTTTTTTTTGGATTCCTCATTCAATTTTCGATGAAATTATGAGCTTCGGGTATTTTTTAAAACGGTACGTCACATTGAAAAAAAATAAAAATCGATTTTTTGTTCAGAAATCGATTTCTTTTTATGATTTAACTCTTAAAATGATAAAATACATAACTTTAAAGTTAAAGGAAAGTTTAAATTCTCTAAAACATAGTTAAAGTATGAACTTCTAGATTTTTTTAAAACGGTATATCACATTGAAAAAAATTAAAAATCGATTTTTTGCTCAGAAATCAATTTCTTTTTATGATTTAACTCTTGAAATGATAAAATACAGAACTTTAAAGTCAAAGGAAAGTTTAAATTCTCTAAAACATAGTTGAATTATATAAACAATAGTATTTTATACTGATTTAATTATTATAGTTAGAAATAAAGTTTATAATAATGATTAGAGTCCATATATGAAAAACAATTATTTTTATATGAGTGTTCCTATTAATCGCAAAAGCTCTGTATTTTATCATTTCAAGAGTTAATTCATAAAAAGAAATCGATTTTTGAGCAGAAAATCGATTTTTAACATTTTTCAATGTGACGTACCGTTTAAAAAAAATCTCGAAGTTCATAGTTTCATCGAAAATTGAATGAGGAATTCAAAAAAAAATAGTTTCATATTTTTATCGTTATCGTAATATGGTTTAAAAATCAAAATTAAGAAAATAACCTCGTTGTTTTAAGGTTCTTATGAACAGATATAGCTCTTATTTTTTTCCTAGAAGCTACTATCATGCCCCAAAACATATCCTGTGCTGGGAAAACTTTTTATTGATTTTCTGTATTTTTTGATTTATTCTGAAAAGGTAACACATGGAGATATGAGTACCAACATTTTCTGAAATTATGAACCCGATACCTTTCTCGGGCCGACTAGGTATTCTTATCGTCCCATGGCCTTTTAAAAAAATCTATTTATTTAAATTCATATTAACTGTGACCACATATATTACAAATATTTCCATGTAACCAATGTTATTATTAAACTTATAAACAATAAATATAATATTCAATCAATGTTTATTGATTTTATTAATATTTCTGCATAAAATTTCGTTCGAAAATAAAACATAATAACCCCATAATTAATAATATAATAAAAAAGTTTTCAGATAATAAATTTAATTTAATTTACTAAATTTCATTAATTCTCATATAATTATCTGAAAAATAAAATTTAATTATCACAATAAAAAACGTATTAAATATTTTTTATACATAATATATAAATAAATATAACATTCAATCATTGTTTATTGATTTTATTAATAGTTCTACATAAAATTTCGTTCGAAATCTAAAACATAATAACCACATAATTAATAATATATTAAAAAAAGTTTGCAGATAATAAATTTAACTTCATTTACTAAATTTAAATAAATAAAATAAATTTGTTTATTGATTTTATTAATATTTCTGCATAAAATTTCGATCGAAAACTGAAATATAGTAGCTACATAATTAATAATATAATAAAAAAAGTTTGCAGATAATAAATTTAACTTCATTTACTAAATTTTATTAATTCTCATATAATTATCTGAAAAATAAAAATGTAATTATCACAATAAAAAACGTATTAAATATTTGTTATATATAATAAAACAAGAAATATAATATCCAATTATTGTTTATTGATTTTATTAATATTTCTATTAATATTAAATAAAATAAAAAAATATAATAATAATAATAAATAGTATTAAATATTTGTTATATATTATATTATAAAAATTAGCACAAACATATAAAAATCTATCAGGGAAATTAAATAATGTGTTAAAGGTGATATTAAAAATATCATCAATTGATATGAGAAAAATTCTTTTGAAATAATAAATAGTACTGGGTTGTCATAAAATACAAAATGTTACAAAATGAGTAATATATCGGACAAAAATTATCTATAAAATGACATATAACTGCTATAATTCCTAGGATTTACGTAAGATAAATAATCATCAATTAAAACCTGTCTGTTATCTGAATATCTATCAAAAAAGTGAAATATAATTGTTATAATTTTTAGAATTTGAAAATTTTATAAACTAAAAACATAATTAAATACTTATTATGATTACAGGACAATCATAACATATCTGACAGTCAGCATAAAAAGCCGGCGGTAATCCATCACATCAACCTGTCAAACGTTTAAATCCAGCGTCGCTACACACAGCGGCATCCAGCGGCTTCCTGCGGAATTGTAATTCGACGCCTGCGTGTCGGCCGACGCCGAAACCGCACCCCGAATGGACGCCAGTACGTTGGCAACCATGGACAAGGATGCTCTGAAAAAGCAGATCGAGAACATGAAGTACCAGGCCTCGATGGAACGCTGGCCTCTCTCCAAGTCTATCGCAGCGTGAGTAAAACCGTTCATATTTTTTATACTGAAATTTTTCCTTTCTCCTTCTGCCCTTTTTTGTGTCTAAAAATGCGGGAGATTTCGTTGCGTTGACTCGCAGCACGCGATCGAATGCGCGATGCGTTATGTTTTAACCACTAGCGGCTCAGTTGCTGCTATTTTTGGATTCTCACGCTGTTTTTGGGATAATTTTAGATTCGTGTTATTTAATTTAGTGTTTTCTTATAAAAATCGTTGTTCATAAAATCAACACCAGCAATGTTACTGTAATTTATATAACTAAAATTATAACAGACGTCACCAGTAAAAAAATTACGTTAAGCGGAACATTGTGAATCATTAAAACTTACTGTTAGTGTTAACAAAATGAAATGGGACATCCACCCTCACAACATAGTAAATTTCGCTCCCCCATCAGCGTCGGTGATCGACCCCATTCAGCCCTCGGTGATATTCACTCGGTGCCCTTTTCACAATTCATTCATTGTGGGGCTTCACTAATTATGCACAACGCACGTTCTTTACTCAGATGTGTTGTATTCGTGAATCACTTTCGGTGGTTCCTAAGTCGGATGTGGTGGTGGTGGTTGTTTTATCAATTTTCCCCGAGTTTCGTTTCATTTTGTTTTTGTTTATGATCAGAATTATATTTAATTAACTTGTTTTTCGTTCTACATTACTGTTATTATGTTTAAACTTCAAAGCTAATTTAATGAATTTTTTATACGTGAATTTATTTTAAAGTAATTAGATCTTTAAAGAGAAATTCTTACGTATCAAGGAAAAAATCTTTCCAATTATATTAATGATGGTGATGCGTTTCAAAGCAATGTTTACAGAACAAATATTAGCATTTTTTTCCGCACGACTTTAAAGTTGGAAACCATTAGCCATGATTTATCCGAGCCTGAACTCAACGTAACGTAATAAATTATTATCGGAGTTTCGAAGCGGGATAAACGTCGCGCTCTAAATGAATTTAATGTTTCCATTCGACGCTGCGAGTAATAAATATTTACTAGAATTAATGCAAGTCAAATGTAGCCAACTTTCCGCCTTAAACTATGTTAGCTTAAAGTTAAAATGAGAGGAAAACTCCAGCGGAATCGGTTAATATTATTGACACTAGACTAGGAAACATTTCTCCTACGTTTTATTGTAAACCCATAATTCTTTTAAGGGCTTTTATTGATGTGTTGCTTAAATAAAACCAATAATCTGAAATCATCACTAATACCATAATGTTTGATCATAGTTTACCACATTTCTTGTCGAAATAAATCAGATCATGTTAATATGTCGTCGTGTTTGCTTGGCTACTACTCATCGAATTATTTATCCAGGAAGTGGCGCTGCACTTCTGATTACTTTATCAATTTATCCGTGCATATGTTAGTTTTATCTATGCAAATATTCGCCTAGGAAAATCCTTTTGCTTTTTTTAATTACGTTTCCTTAACACGAAACATCGCTATGAAAATGGATTTTTTTCATTTTCTTTTATAAATACAAATAGGCACGCACAGTTGCATGTTGTTGGCTCATTGTAAATCAAATCATGACTGAATTAAATTGATAAATAAAAGAGAGGCTCCGACGCGGGACACTAATTTTTACGAATGCACTTCTGCCATTCTTTTGCTTGGACGAAGGAAACGTAAGAGGCACTTGGAAAATCAACTGACGAAATGAGGGATGGTGCCATGTCCTTTCGTCGTCTAATTTCGTATTGATCCGGCAGTTTTCCCTTATGCAATTTTCAGTCGACGACAATTCAACATTCTGTTAATTCCGGTAATACTTGGAAAACGGTAAAAGATTTAAGGATTGACACGTACATGATACATGAAACAAAGAAATGTGTCCCTTGTCTGCGATCAATACCATTATTATGTTATTGCTGTTTTTCTACAAATTAAAACATTGATATTACATGTAGTATTAATTCTTGTAATTGTTTTAGTCCAGTCATTATAGGGAGTTCTCTTCGGAAATCGAGATACCCAGCTATAAACTCGTATAAACTTATATTTTGAGACAAGTTTTGGGATGTCAAAATATAAGTTTATAAGTTTATACGAATTTATTGCTAGGTATCTCGATTTCCAAGATATTCACCTAATTTTGACTAAGATGACTGGACTAGTCCAGTCATTATAAGGAGTTCTCTTCGGAAATTGAGATATCCACCTATAAACACGTATAAACTTATATTTTATCATCCCAAAACTTATCTCAAAATATAAGTTTATACGAGTTTATAGCTGGGTGTCTCAATTTCCAAGATATTCACCTAATTTTGACTAAGATGACTGGACTATTTGCCCATTACAGAGCAGAAAGCTTCATAAAACATCGTTTGCATGAAAAAACATGCCAGAATACTATTCTAAACCAAAATCATTCACAACTTTTAAACATCAAACAAAAGAGCTTTCCCATTTATAAGTTTTGAAAGGAATATCCTTGGTCTGATGCTATTTTAAAATGTTTTTGATTCTCTGGAGGATGAACAATTTTTACAGATGAATAATTACAAAATGTTTATTGCAAATCACATTTATAAACGAGGAAATAGCTCAAACAAAAACGGCTTGTCACCTTGAAATTAACATAATAACATAGTCTTCCAGGTGAGCGAATCCATTTCCTATTAATCAATTGTTCATAAACAATTTCCGGAAGAACGCTATTTTATTTCAATAAAACCAGTAAAATTAAACGGACAGGGTCTCTTAGCGCCATATGCAAATTTGATGCGAATGTAGTTTCGAAAGTGGGTAACGAGCTGTCTGAAGTGATTTGTGAGTGAGCTAAAACAGAGCGTAAGGAATTAATGTTTGTTGTATTTTACACGAAATATGCAGATGGATGGCGATGACGATGAGAAGAGTTACTTCTGGACGTAAACGTTTTAAATATTTCACGACCCACCTTCTCATCCGCCTCTATCATATTCCGAGATGAAAGTGGTGGGAATGCGGAACGAGCAAGAAGTCAATTTGTCGACGGTTGATGGACGATCCATCCACCTTTGATGAAGCTCTGATTTTTCGTCTAATTGTGTCTACATGTGAACTACCCCCAATTTCACTCCATTTCCATTTCCTTTGTCTTCAGTTCTCCAATATTTGCCGAAACACTTCTCCAACAAATTACGTGCTCAGGCGAAATCCCCTTTATAAATTTCGCCGGTGGCGTTTCGCCTCATTGTGTTCACTACTCACACCTACAATGTCAAGTGGCATTAGCCCGGGGTTAGTAATCAGATCATTCCCTACTTGGACGACCACTACCAATCGATACTCTACGTTCACCTACGAAATATTTTCCTAACTCCTAAAACAGCAAACAAGGATTTAATTTGATAAAAAGAGCGGGGGCGTATTAAATTAACCGTCGAGGTTTTGGGTTGTTTTGCGAGACGGCTTATTTGTCTTAAACTGCTGCGAACTGACGACTGCAAATAAGAAACAATTATCGAGACGTGAAACGAGTTTGGATAGCCTTTAAACTCAGAATTTTAATTTCTTTGCATGAACTTAATCCTTCCCTTGATGAAGTATCCGTAGAAGTTTTTGACTATTAACTATTTATTTTATTTTTTATGGTTTCTCTAGAACCAGAACTTAAACAACTTGTTCTAGAAAATCTTGTATCTACCCGTAACAATAATGGCAAATAGAAATTGAAATTATGATGTAGTGTTTTTCTGCTGTGACGATCTATCATTTAGCACCTAAACTTGATAATCATTCGTTCAAGTTCTAATAATAAATTTGTACTAACGATATTTTAGGTACAATTCGGATAATATATTTGCCATTAATAATATTCGTCCGAATAAAGTTTGAACGGTAATTGATGAACGATTTGCTGGATAATAAATCGAATCGCCCTAGACTCGACAGTTTGGAATAATTCACTTTTTTCGTATAACAGGACTTGTCGGTGACCTTTTTAATCTTCGCTTAATAAAATCCACCCCGCCCTTATTTACCGTAATTTGAAATCGTTTTCTGCCATTCTATACAGATGTTTAAACCGTACAATTTCAATCTTTAGTTTATTATGATTGTGAAATCAACATTTTTAGATTTTTATGAAGGTTTATGTCTGAGTCATAAGTTATTTTTATTGCGTTCATAACGAAATGTTACATAAAAGTTTTATGGTTTTTTAGATTATTTGCTTGTACCGTTTGCAACCATTAATAATAAAATTTAAGTAGAATATTTGAAATTCAGAAAATCAAAGAGATAAATAAGAATCAGAAGAGTATTCAAAGAAAATTATACAAGAATGTAAAACTACTACATTACAATTACATTGCCACTGCCTAACCCCTTTCTATTCCGTATTTTTATACGGACAACTTTTGAGTTGTTTCAAGAATTAGTAGTAACTGTTTTTATTCGATTAAAACTTCCCCATTCAGTTATCGTTTTATTGAAATTTTGCGAAAGTTACACACTAACTTCAACGTGCACTAACTTAAAAAGTATCCCCGGAAACCGTAACGAATCTCTTTCCTTAAAAACTTAAGACAAAACTACCAATCGATAACTCGAACAAACACTGACCAACAAGACAAAAACCCTTCAATTCCAAATTCTCTAAATAAAACTAACTGAACGTTTCGTTTGAATAAAGTTCCCTTTTCAGCTCATTTATTAGTTTGTCAGAAAATTAAATAATCTCGGAGAGCGAAACATTCATCAACCTCTCCGAGTTGAAAACGAAACGATTTATCACGCTTATCGTGTCTCTACGATTCAATTAATTTAAGTTTCACACACATATTTTTCCATGTTCCACGATAGAGCATTTCTGGAATATGTTTTCCTCCCGGAATTCTGGAAATGTTTCCGAGTGGTTTCAGCGAGACAGAAACAACGTAAATCAACATAACGCACCCGAAGTAAATGCAAGAGACAAGTTTACAGTCGGATATTAAACGTTTATTCCATGTAGGACAAAAAAGTGGGTGCCTCAACAAAGCATCAAGTCTTGTACGTAGTACAAAAGCCCTCCAGAAGCTAATAGCATTATCCGAAGCTTTTTAGAAAGGCTACGTTCGAAACGAAATTAACAGGCAAGGGAATATTATGCGATGTAATGGAAGAGGGCTTTCGGGGGTGTTGGGTATGTAGAAAACGGATGATGTAGATCGTCGACCTCTTTTGTTGCAATCTGGGTTGTCTATGTAAGATAATTTTGTGTCACACTAGGAAAAACGTTTTTATATTTTCTATTTTATTTGTATTCAAGATAAAATTATTGCAACACGAAACGAACAAATCTATGTAAAAAAACGACAATGAAAAGCGGAATAGTTAGATTTTCCACACATGCATACATTGTTTGCTGGAGCACAATAAAGTAAAATTGAATGGCATAAATCACCGATATTGGAAATGCCTTACAGCTGTCCCGGAGATAACATTCCACATTGCTGATTTATTTTCAGTTTTAACACAGAAATCGATCAATTATAAACACACGTCAAATTGTCCCCGTTTACAATTGTGCGATAATTGACGAAAAAGTATTGCGGATCGATTTGAAAATGGTGTTTTTAATTGCGACGAGTCCGGACCTATATACACATATATGTATGTATATTCTTTTGTCTGGACACTTGTTTGTTTTGTGCTCATATAGGATTCTGTTTGCAGTAGATTTTTTCGCTCGCGTTTCAAAGCGTCGTCCTGGGGGTTGGAAAATGATAAACTATAGTTCTGGGCAAACGGATAAATTCAGGAAACACATTACAGGAGTGCGCCATCCTGAATACCAAATCAACCTGATGCGGTTTTTACTGCAGAATGCTGAGAGAATTTCATATCAGACACTGAAGTTGTTGATATATTTTATGTTGTGTTTAAGTCACTATTTCATTCTTGTTAAAAATAAAATAAATAATTAAAAAAAGAAAGATTGTATTCTGAAAATAATTGTTTGATAACTCGAAGCAAATTGGTTGGCAATCGCGTCTAGGCTAAATATAATATTATGTGTAATTTTTACTTGATAACTTAACTTAGATTATTCGAATATCTTGATAACTTGTCTTATACACGAACGGCATTCCTTGTCGGCAACAATTCTAAGACCAATTATCCTCCTACAATTTACTTTTTGGTATTTACATGATACAACATCTTAAATTCTATATGGAAGTACATTTTACTAATTCCAAATGGTTTTTCTAATTAATAGTCCAGTCATCTTAGTCAAAATTAGGTGAATATCTCGGAAATCGAGATATCCAGTTATAAACTCGTATAAACATATATTTTGACATCCCAAAACTTGTCTCAAAATTCACACATGATATGTATTATAAAGTTTATAAATTATTGCTAAATATATAATTATCATTTTTTACTATTATCATCAGAGTCTGGTGGACTTGTACAATATGTTGGAGACAATGCTGATGTAAATGTCCACACTCTTGATAGTAACAATACTCTTCATGTTATGGAGAGTAACTCAAAAAATGGTGTACCCTACGATGAATGGATACAAAAATGCATCAAATGCGAAAGAGTTCGCAGCCATACCACTTCAGGTTTATGAAAAACCAGTCGTACCTGGATACAGTAAAAAACATTAACGGAGTTGATTTTTTGTGGCTGTATGCAAAGTGAAGAGATATTGCATCGTTGCCAGGGTGGAATGGTTATCTTAAACAACTCACTAAAAATAACAAGAACTTTTCAACATCTCATGTTATGTTACTTCCTTTTATTGATAATTCTGTTAGTAGACACTATTTTCACAACTTTACATTGCGCTCACGATATTGCTAAGTCACATGGACAAAAAATGACGTTTTGATCAACCCCTCTACTGTAAAACACGTGAAATGGTAGCTGCATCAAATGCCAAGTCACCATTATGTACAATAGTAAAATTAGGAGGATTTCATATGCTAATATCTTTTCTTGGAAAAATTGGGTACATAATGGACGGAAGTGGACTCAAGGAAGCTCTTTGTGAAATATATGCAAAGAATTCTGTTGACAAATTGCTCGAGAAGCAGAGGACATATATTATTACGACTTGCATTATAAATGATAATTTTTGAAGATATGAAAATTGGAAATGGTACTTTGGGTCAGCAAATAACTTCTTAAGATGTTTCGTACGAAAACATAGAAGGGTGTATAAGTAGCTCAACCCTTTTTCCTGCGACATTTCTGAACCAACCGGATGAATTAAAAGCTCCAACAGCACAATTATGGGTGCGATATTTCGAAATGGTTTCAATAGCACTTGATTTTGTTCGCGTTGAAAGACTTGGGCTTTTTAAAGAACATCCTGATGCAGTGCGCAAAATGTTGCCGTATTTTCACGCCAGTGGTCACTTCTTATATGCAAAATCAGCAAACTTATATCTTCAAGATGAATGATGAAGTTAATGAAGTTGGAAAAACAATGGATCAACAAACTTTTGAGAACTTTAAAAATGGATTTTTCACCGTGAAACGAACAGAAAAATTCAATTCTGGTACATGGACAGATATGGTAAATGAACAAAGTCTTCGTGGTCGAAGTACAAAAGAAAGTGTTTTGTGTAAATGGGTCTATGCTATGCATGCTACAAATACTATATGTGAGGAAATGAAAATTAAAAATAGATAAGTAAGCAAAAATGATTGAATATAATTATTAAAAAAAATGATAATTATGTATTTATGACTACCAATTGATCTCAAATGATACTCTAGCCGTGTATGAAAAAATATTTAAAACATAAGTTGTAGAGAATTTAATTCTCTACAATATTGATACGAAATACAAGTAGCGTAAAACCCATAGGAAACGAGATATTTACAAAAAATTGATTTTTTGACTGGGATTTTAAAATAGTTTATACGAGTTTATAGCTGGGTATCTCGATTTCTGAAGTGAACTCTCTATAATGACTGAACTATAAATATCTTAAAAACAACACGCTAGAATGGCAATGGCTATTCTGAAATGGTTGATTCGCAGCTTTTTTTTGAAAATGAAAATAAAAACTTTACATAATATAATACATAATAATATTAATAATAATACTATTGATTGTATTATGTATTACATATTGTATAGGTTTCAAAATATTATCTTTGATAAGTAGAGTACTTTAGCACTATCTTTTGTAATATCTAATGTCTTTCTATATATGTACTTTATAATAACTCGTCTCGAGTCTTGATAAATCGATTTTTTGTGGCAAACCATAGTTTGAGTTATCGAAGTTCGACTGTATAAACAGAGTACCAGAGATAATTTTAGTCAATTAAGCGAGTTTGATGGAGGTAGAATACTGGTCCTGCATTGAGCAGGAATCTCATTTCGAGAAATAGCGCGGCATTTGAACAGAAATGTGTGTATTGTGATGCGGTATTAGCAATGATAGTGTGAAGAGAGTAGAAGAGGTAGTAATAATATGTTAGATTTCGGAAGACCCCAAGCCACCACAAAGCCACAGTACCGTCGTCTTAGATTATTAACCCTAAGGGACAGGATGAGTTCAACGTGGATGATTGCTGATGAATTTTTTGTCGATGAAGGTAGGTCATTAGTATTCAATCTGTTTACTTCCGTATAAGGTCTTTTTGGTCTTACCTATAACATCAAATCATAGGCGTCTACATAGTGACTGGTGTATGGAACGTCACCAGTGGGAAGAGAAATGGATTTACATTGTGTTTACTAATGAATCACAATTTTGCTGGCCATGCACGATGGTCATGCATTAGTAAAACGGCGGCGTGGAGAAAGACGTGAACCTCGTTCTGCTGTGGAGAGGCATGTTCTCAACAAATGGTATGGGGTGCTATTACTTATGGTAGCAGGTCACTTTTAGTTTTCATTAAAGTCAATATGACGTCTCAATAATATGCGGAAGAGATCTCCGACTAATTTTTCAGCAAGATAATACCCGTTCACATATTGCCAGGAATGCTTTAAACTTCCTAGAAGCCACCCAGATCTCCAGATCTTTTCCCAATCGAACATGTGTGGGTTGTGATGGGGTGTCAGATTCAGTGCGTTTGAAATTAGATCGATGCCATCACGCGTCAATGAGTTTCAAAGTAGTCAAAGAGGGGTCCGATTCATTATTAGCTTTAAGAGCCCATTTATGCTTTAAGGTTATTGTTTAATTTTTTAATCAATTTATTTTTTGTAATAGGTTAATATTTTTCTCAAAAAAAATTGGAATAAATCAGTTATACTTAGGTGTTGCGTTTTTTTTGCACGCAGTATAAAATGATTACTGAGACGAATCATTTTAATTTTCATAATACATACAATAAATACAAATTTAAATTGAATAAATTTATTACTGTATTGTATGTATTTATTTTATTTAACATTCATAAAACAATTTTATTCCCTTATAGTCAGTCCATTCATATTTAGACCGACGTGTCAAATTTCAGCGCGATAAAGCACTTAGTTTTGTATTAACAGCTGATTTTTGGTTACGTGTTTACCATCATGATTTTCGTTCTCCCATAAAACATTATTTTTTGAGAGGTAAAACGGCTCAGGAAAGAAGTTGGATAAATATTATGGAGCTAATGCTACTTCAGATTACACCCTGAAATATTGGTTTCGAGAGTTTCATGGTGGGCGAAACTCGACTGCCGATGAAGTCTGTAGCGGCGGGTTCTCCGATGGAAAAAGGAAAAACCATCAACAGAGAGTATTACTGCGCATTACTGGAGCGATTGAAGGCCGAAATCGCTACGAAACGGCCTCACATAAGGCGAAAAAAAAAATTGTTTTTGTAAGACAATGCGCCGGCACACAAGAGCATCGATTTAAGGCTCCAATTGCTTCCCCATCCACCTCATTTGCCAGATTTAACTCCATCGGACTATTATCTCTTTCCAAACCTCAAAAGATGGCTCATCAATAAAATATTTAGCTCACGGAGGAGTATTTTGCAGACTTTCCCGAAAATAACTTTTCGGACTAAATTCAATAAAATGAAAAAAAATTGTTTCATTCTCAAGGAGGTTACTTTTCAGCCCATCTATTAATCCTTAAAAACGGGAGTAAATTTTGAATGAAACAACGCATTTTAAACTATTCTATATAAACACCAATTTAATGATAGCATACAATTAATGTTCGACGTAAATTAATTACTTAAATATGCAAAATTAATTAACCAAACAAATACAATCGAAAAGTGTAATTGCAACATGCAAATACAATGTCATTTCCAATAGATTTTTTATTACTTTAGACAGAATGCCAATATTACCACGTGGAAAACTGCACAATTTCAAAAGCAATTTATAAAATTATTCGCTGTTAATTCTTTTCGCTAAAAAAGTAAATTACAAATCATATTTCCTGTTGTTTCAATATGTTCGATGCTTCATCAAAATTTATGAAATGCGGGTCTTTCATTTTCAGTAGGAATTTTAATACACATATTGCGCCAATTTTGCATAAAAAAAAATCGTTAATGTCTCTATTAATGTATGCATTCTCCGGTAATCTGAAATTTTGCCCGTTTTAACATATTTACAATACAAGACCTTTACGGGTCTCTGCTTATGCCACAGTCTAAGAGATGTCGTACAGATAATTCTTTTTTTGGTATATAATGTCGATTTTACACATCATAGATGTTTTAATGTTAAATCAACTCTTTAAAAATTTGTATACCATATCGGTGAAGAAACAAAATTAATGTGGCACTAGATTGGATTGCACATCCCCAATTCCGTCCCATAAATATTAATCGCAATAAGTCCATGCAAGGTACATGAATAATGCAACATCCCGATATATTTAATCGAGTCCCGGTTTAACGGAGTGTCGGGAGCGTCTGGGAAAATGGAACGAAACCCATAAAACCGGGGGGATACACGGCTGCAAATAACGTGTATACTATCCGTTTTTTGTGTTCGCTGATTTATCGAATGTGTCGTTACATTCGATTTATACACACGTGGATGTGTGAATTGCACTGATTCGGCCGTGACATTTGTCGGAATTGGATTTGGATCCGTTAAGGCGGACTGAAGACGGTTGATTGGATTTTTCATGTCTAGACATGGTAACCACCTAATTCCGGGGTATTTAGGGAGTTTTGCGGCCCTGATTTGAATTCGTGCAAAAGGGGATGCGAATGTAATCTCTTAAATGTCATAAATAATTCATAGGAGACTTTGTTCATTAACACTGGCGGTTTTAATAGTGCGGCCCAAAATTGCGAGTTTAAAATTTCAACAACCACGTGACAAACACGAAATTGTAACAATTTAATCACGGAATTCTACGTAACGGAACAATATATTGTCGTATAAAAAGATTCTATCTACTTGAAACGACACAATATGTTAGTTAAATGGACCATTTAACTCAAGTCCAGATGACGCTGTTTAGTTTAGTTTCTGTTTCTGTACAGTAATTATGGAAATCGACTGAAGTTCCAAACTCTCATAAACTTATAATTATACGAACTGAAAGATGAAAGCTGTGCAATTAGTGCTTATCGTCTACGTTTTAACGAGTCAATCGTATTATTCCGCTTAATTAGACGGAAATGCGATCCTGGAATTAGGTGCAGACTGTCATGAATGTTTTCTGGATGAAAATTGGAAATAATTAAAGGAGAATGTCAAATTAATTAAAAATGTATTTTAGCACTACTAATTTTATAAACTTGATAAGAATATTTATCACGGTTGTTTATATTTTATGAAATGAACGTTTTCTGTTGTAATCTTATCTAAAAGCAATATGTTGTATTGGTTTTATGTGAAAAATAAAAATAATAAAATTGATTGTTTTAGGATGCGAGAGTACGTGGACGAGAACGAGAAGAACGACCCGCTGATCCACGCGCCCGACAAGAAGAACAATCCGTGGGCGGAGAAAGGCAAATGCGTCATCATGTAGAATATTCTGCAGATCTTCTTAAGTTTCTTCATAATTTCGTTTCCGTTCCTGATCTTCGTTTACGTTAATTTCGACAGTTTGATGTACGAAAACGTCGACCTATACCAGAAGGCGGGGCCGCAGCTCCTCAAATACATTAGGTGTGCATTCATTCTTCCTCTGAACACGGTCAAAGTATTTTTGACAAACATTGTTGATACAATTGTTATGTAGTTTAAATATACTCATATTTTGTGTGTACGTAAATGAAAATTTTTAAGAACAACTGATACAATCATCGTTCCTTTCGTATGGGTTCTGGTTTCGGGCAGTCATCACGACCGGGTATTTGTGGTAGCTGCGCGAAATTCTCCCCCATTTTCACTTGAAATTGACGTACGCGGTACATGGTGAACGAAGTACCGGAATTATCCACCCAAGCCTATCACACTACCATTCCATCTGTATGTGGATAAACTCCACTTGGTTCCCTTGTATCAGCTTCGTTAGTTTCGAGTGCAGATTCGGGATACGTTTATTTGTTATTCGACTCAGCCATCGTTTATGGTTTTTTAGGTCTTAGTCTAGTCAATATCTTAACTGGTACTTAACTAAGGAAAAATCAGCCCAGATTATTTAAACCCGACTGTGACACAACAACATTAGGATTTACGTTTTTTCAAAAATTTTGATTTCAACATTCAATGCAATTGTACAGATTTTGAACAGCACAATAATAAACAGCAACTTCCAATCAACATCCTACTTTGTACTGTTCGAAAAGCTGCAATTCATCCAGTGTTGGTTTTAACAAATTTTAGAGTCTGGCAGTATAAAATTGAACTAAAATAATTACGTTTAGATGAAAACGTTCTAATAAAATGATTACGTCTCCGGTGTTTCAATACAAGATCCCATTTTATATTGAAACATCCCCTAAAATATAAATTTAAAAATCAACGGATAAAATTAAGAGAGATAGGTGACTGTCATGACTAATTTTAACATCGGAATGAACTTTTAACTCAATATTTAACTTAAACAAGTTTCATTTAGAAAGCTTTTTAAACACGCTTTAAATAAAATAGTATAAACTTAAGACTTCCACAGTTTAGTATGTGGTTCTGTGGGATCGTTTACAAACTATTTAAATATTACAGCTTAAAAACGTTTATCGTTGCTAAATATATATAAATATATATACATATATACATATATATATATATATATATATATATATATATTGAATATATACATATATATTGAATTAAATTATATTTTAGATTTTAGATGATAATTATAAAAGTAATGATCATAGATTAGTATCGCATTGAATTATATTTATCGCTGCATTTTGTATTAGACATGAAATCGTTAAATCGGAGATAATAGGTTTAAAAGTAATAAAAATAAAAGTATTTATCTATAGGTTAATATTTACTAATAGTTACAAAACATGTTAAACATAACAATATTGATGATGAAAAGGATTTGACAATTTTACTGGGATTAATCGCATTCCAGCCAACCGATCTAGACGAAATGTATGTTTGGGCTGATTTTTTTATAAATAACTACTTTTTCGATTATTTATTTTTTAATTATAAGTACTCTAAGAATACTTCAATTAAATCTTGTCATTTTAAATTGTATTGTCGTATATTGAGATAATAAATTATAGTAAAATTATTACTTATTGTGTTTTATTCGTAGAATAATTAAGTAATAGATATATCTATTTCAAGTCGATATAAATGTTTAACATATGTTATATACATATCAACAAAAATTAAATTATATTTAAATAAAATAAACCTGTATATGTGTGGTACAATGAAACTATTTATTTTATTTACATTTTTACTCTCAGTTCGTTGAAAGAATAGAGCTTTAAAATTTATAGTCGTGGCAATCTGAATTTACGTCACAACCGTTTTCAAGATACATATATACCAAATTATTAAAAGGTCATTTTCTTGAATATTTAGAATTATAAATGTCACCTTTTTAAATACCTGTTGATTTGTGTTTCTTTTTCTTTTTACAAAACCACCATTAATGTTTTATAATTGTTTGTTAGTACAAAAGTTTCTTCTTAATATTGTTCACTTTAAGTATTTAAGTTGTCTTTTAAAATTATTTGTTTTATAAAATATGTAGGTAAATGTCCTTTGAACGTAATTCTCTAATATCCGTTGACTTTCGAAAAATTTTAAAATTTATTAGAAAGTCGTTTCTCTTGGGCGTTAAAATTGTGAATGGCAACATTTTAAATAGTAATTTTATTTTATTTTTAGGATAAAATATCCAATTTTTCATATTTTCTTTAAAAATAATAATGTTATAAATTATATCAATGCCCAATCAATAACATTAAGATATTTCCTCGTATAGAATCAACGAGGACCAGACCTCACCTAATGACACACATTTCCCATCCGCGTGCGTCTCGTTCACCTGCATTATTCATGCCGGAACGTACGACCGCGTCGAAATAACCATGAGAAGATATCGTACCATCGAAAACCATTCTAATCTTTGTCACCTACTTCGTCATGTTACGGTTAACCAGTGCAAGGCGATTGCACCTCGTACACTTGAACCTTTCACCCAAATGGAAATTATTGTGGGCATTTTAATATCAGCCATCAATACCATCCGGAGAGAGTGCTTGAATCCTGCACAAGTACTTGCAACGTTGACTAGTCTTGCTGGATACACAATTGTTGGGGACTGAAATATTTTGTGCACTTTCGTTCACTTTCTGTGAACTCAGAAAAATACCCATGTGCCATCTACAACATCCAAGCACCAAAAAAATTCAGAAAAAATGTTTAGTTGGTTTTGAAAAAAGTCCCAGCATTTGCTTTTCCTAAAACCATCCTAATTTAAGCCAAACTAAAAAATTTCTTTTTAATTAGGTAGGTACCACCAAGATAAACGTGCACGTTAACTTTAATAAATTGTTTGGCACCACTGCCAATAAAGGCTGTGCTAAGTTCCAAACCACAAATATGAAGATTGCATCTAGAGAAAAATAATGCTGCGGCGGTACCCGTTAAGTTTGGCAACTGTGTTTTACGCAGTCTGTGCTAATAGGTACCAACTCCACCTGCTTTTAGTTCACTCAGTCAGTGTGTCGATGTACCAATATAGCAATTTAACCTATACATACACAAACACATACACACAGTCCGTAAACGTCGGTTTGTGCGGTTAGCAATCACGTTTGTGCCTGTGGTTCTACCCTTTTCCTTCCGAAAGGTTTGTGATTGCATTTTGGTACCTGCTGGTCATGGTGTGACTAAATTGGTAAGTTGTTATATATTTTTTTATTAGTTTTCAAACTATTTTTTTTTTTTGTTTTTTTCTTTTTGGAGGGTAATACTGATTCACGGGGTGTGTTTAGTTAAGGTCGTTTTTCCAATTGACCCAAATATTTTATGAAGACACGAAGAGAGAAAGTTTGTTACCAACATGCAAAATGCAGTTTTATGCTAATCGGTTCATTGTTTGATCGTATTAATTGAGTATTCGTAATAGAATAGATAAGTTTTCGTTCAATTGCGATAGTTTACTTGGCATTTAAAACATACATAGTAATAAATGTTTTGTCAATAACATCTATTATTACCTTAAAATATTAATAACCAATTAGTTATCACAGAGTTTATATTGAGGTACATATATTAAAATTACAAATACTGTAAATAATATTTTCTAAACCACCCTATCGTTCCACATAATTTAATATACACATTAAAATTTTATAAATATTACGATTACTGTAATTATTTAATTTATTTTTTTATCCATATCGTATTTGAAAAACAATATAATAATTTGATTAATATACCGACATTTTTCAATATTTTCTAGTAAAACTTAAAAATTGATTGGTTGTTGTTAAGACAAACACTACTAATAAGGTAATTAAAAGTAAAAATTGTAAATACTGATCGTTAATTTAAGTAATATTAGTAGGGTAATGTACATCAATTAAAAAAATATCATTGCAGATATTACTTTAATTATTTAATTGAGATGATTTTATGCAATTTTGGTTTGAAAAATGTAAAAATAGCTCAAACCACAATTTACTGAAAATCTTATAATAAAATAATTACATCGATGCAAATTTCAGGGTCGAACCCAAATTAGGCATTCAATACACAAAAGTAAATGTTGCCCGAAATTAAACAACCATAAAAATGTAAAAAATGTTAACGACCCGAATAATTTTCAACAATTTACAGTTGGTTCTTACCAACAAACCGTAATAAAAATAAGTATTTTTTTTTTTTGATAGCTGATCAAAATGCCAGACAATTGTAAATCGTGCACGTTGAGGGATGCGAACAACAACACGTATCCGGCCCCAGTGAACAGCAACATATCCGACAGAAATCATCCCTCGGGCAACAAACAGAAGAGCGTACAGGTCACGGCGAAAGTCTTGTTCGGGTCCGTGCACGCGATCAACAGACTGAAGCAGGAGGAGAAGACGGCCAGAGAAAATAAACGTATCTAACAAGGATATTGAAATGGGGGATGACACGATAATATAAATAACAATTATATAGATATGCCAGTGTTTGTGATGAGTGTGTATAAATTATATAAAACTATGTATTCTTAATAAATTATTTGAATATTTTGTGTGGCTTTCACTGGAGTTTTGGGCTTTGTAGTCCTTTTTTAATTATTTGTGTATGTGTATTTATTTGAATGAATTTCTACCGTTTGACAAAGATCAAGAGAAAATAGGAAGACTTACACTCATTCATTCATTTAAATATGGTGTTATTGTGTGGCTTGTTATGTAAATCGAACAAAATTTATTTAAATTATTTGTCAATCACAAAATGTGAATTCATGTGAAAGTTTTTAATGACAATATTCTTTTATTATTTTTAACATTTAATAATAAAAATTATCTTTTCATGTAAATATTTATTTATTATTTTAATTAACATATAACAATTAGTTCGTTTTACACTTATTTTGGTTTTATAGCTATAATTTTTTTTCTAACCAATTTTTATTTATTAATAGTACCTCTACCAATCGAAAACTGTTTGATCCGACTGAATTTTGAGAAAGAGATCAAGCACAACAGAGACAAATTTGCTTCGAAGTGGGAATCCTTTACTATCTCTGTCATGTATGTCATCTCTCTTTAAATTCAGTAGGATCAAAGGTTTTCCAATCGGTATACATTTGGAATCATTTAAAATTAATATCTAATTAATTTAAAGCAACTTTTTTATTGAAGATCATAGTAAAAAATAATTGTACACATACATTTATTTTATTTCTAATTCAGATTTCGTTAAATGAATATTTTACAACTTGGTTAAAAGGATTGTTTTATCTCAATAAATTAATTATAATAATTCTAAATTTCTTTAAAAAATATATTAATATTACATATATTATTCATTAAAAATATTATAGTTTTGCCGGTTTCTGAAATAAATTCAACCTTTTTTCTAATTAATTGAATGAATAAATATGTTTATTTTAACATAAACTGCAAAGAAACGATTAATTTTCTTAAAGGAAACGGTTTTTTAAAGCAAAACATCAATGTTACTAGCCGGAAATAAACAATTATATTATAAATAAGTTCTCAGTTAAGTAGTAAATTTAAATTAATTATACAGATCAAATAAATCATTAGAATCATTTATTCAAACCGCCAATCAATCACAACGAACTGTCGATATTGCGAATATGTAAAACTAACTAACTTTCTAATACCATGAACTCGAGCAGCACCAAAAAAGGCCTCTCGAGAAACTCAAACCAAGTTTGGAGCCCATTGTAATTAATATATTTTTCGATTTTTTTCTTTTACTTTCTAATTATGACGATTATTTTAATAAGCTTAAAATCGGTTCCAACATGGAATAGAGTCACATGTGAAATAAATAAATAAATAACTTAAATGATTATAATAAAAACGTGCCGTAACCAAGCCATAGGTTAACATATGCGCATATTTTAAGCAAATGATCCATATACGATAATAAAATAAAAAAATGTAAGTATTCAAATTAATACTGTTTTAATGATCTAAATGAAATCGATTTGTTTCGCTAGATTGTTATCGAAAAGACATATGGTATTTGGTCTGAAATTTAATATCCGGGTTTCGATTTTATTGTGCCGTAAACTAAATTCAAGTGTGGTAGTTTGCAGATTTCTAAAATTCGAAGCTAATATCTATGGCATGAAAGATATTAAAGTCATTAAAACTCGATTACCCAACAAGTACACAAATGTTAACAAAAAGGAAGAATGTTAATGTAATGAATCATAACAGAAATTTCGATAACATTGAAGAAGAAGAATAAGATGAATGGGGTCAAATAAGGATATAAATTGGTTTATTTTTACATACAAAATATGCTCAGTGAATAAATATAATTATAAATAAAAAATATACATTAAATGTTACGGGATTAACTTCGTATTAATTGGGGGGGTTGAGGCCTTTAATTAAAATAATTGATTGTTAGATAATTCCTAATTGCAGATGCCGATGATTAGATGTAATTACGTTGAATAATTTATTAAACTTCGTAACACCATTAATTGCAAACATATCCGATAATCAGTTTAATAAGAACATCGAAAAAAATATTCTGTGAAGATTTTAATTAGCGAAGATTATTGTAAATATCCGCTTGGTTCAATTATACTAATTTTGTTGAAGCGTTCAAGAAGTAAGTCCTTTTCAAACCATCTTCCTGCATTTCACTTTTACAACCATAAAACCTCGTTTCCCAACAGGAAATCCAATTTAAAAAAACCCGAAACTATTGAAGATTTCATGCACATTACTGCATGCAGTTCCTAAGTTCACTTTCTACCGCTGAACCTTTAACCAAAGGTTGTGTGCACTGTCAATATTTCACTTTGCTTTCTATGTACTGGTGTACTATCAACGATGGTACAGCACTTATCACAGCGTTCGTCGAAGAAGTGAAATCTTACAATTGAAAAAAATTATTAACATTGTAGGAGTGCTGCTTTCTACGCCCTGGGTCAATGTCAAGGATCGTGTTTGTTTTTGTTTTAGTTACTTTTTTCATGACGGATTTAAATATAATCGAAATGCATGTAGAAAGTTAATTAATTATGTTAAAGCCAATTAATATCAGTTGAGTTTTATCTATGGCTTAATTGCTGTTCTATGTGGTGGGTGTTCTTTTGTTCTTTGTTCTTGTGAAAGTCACTCTGTACTTTTGCATCCAGCTTATTTATAAACGAATCATCTGATTTTTTAACATTTTTGATAATAGTGCCCCATCGAACATTCTAACGGCGTGGCTATGATCAAGAATGAGAGATTAACGCCAAACCCAAAAATAAACCAAAAGGTTAAAAGTTGAATTACCTGAACCTAATGCAACGTAATAAAACCGCACGATTTCATATTTGCCGGAGATTTTATCTGGTAATTACCACTCCATGAATATTTACATCCTCATTAACTCCAATGAATAATCAGCAATTTATTACAGATTAATCGACTAAAATATCACACGTAATTGTCTCACACATTTTTTGTTGTTGTTGTTGTATCATTAAGGCTGCTTCACTTAACGAAAATGCCCGTAAATTACGGCCGAAAAAAACCGGGTACATTTGCAAAAAAAACTGAGATCGCCTGAGGTGAGGCAATTTAAAGAAACTAACTGTACTTTTATATAGTTAACTTCTGTCCTCTCATTAAGTTTGTACACTTTGCCAGATTCATCTCGTGTGTTTTGATTTGTTCGCCGTTCGTTCTATTGATTTTTGGAATGTGAATCTATGGTTTGTGCCAAAATGATCAGGTATGTTTGTTAATGGAGTGTTTGAAAGCGGTCGATGCAATCAGAGCAACACAATAACATAAAATACGGTTAACAAAAAACCAAGTGAAATTCTAAAACAAATCGCAGTTTCTCTCATATCCATAATTAAGGCGCCCATTCAAAAAATTTCTCTGGGATAATTAAAAACTGTGTACACTAATGTAAAGTGTGATTAAATAAAAAATATGATGCAATGGCGCAATTCCATGTCGACAAACTGACAATGCCAACATGAAAAATGTTTTAGTGTTCGGTTGGTTAATCGTCGGAAGTGGGAAAAACTATTGTGTAATTTTTTATTTGAGGTCGGTTAGGCCATTTTATTAATCGATATGCAATTGAGTTTATGTAACGGTTATATAATTGTGCGTACCGAGAATGTTAATTAGAGATGGGCACAATAATTACCTTTGAGACTAAACACACGCAACGCTAATTGTTTGACTTCTTGAATAAATTTTCTTCTTCGTCCTTCACACTATTGGAATTCGAGATTGGTTTTATTATTTTATTACTTTACTACTACGGCTAAAATTTTTTTATAGTTTGCGAATAAAATTCGCGTTACTCTTGGCAATCGCATCGGTCGCAGCGGAAGAAAGTGAGGCGAATAACGCGAAAACAAACGGGGAAAACGAAAGTAGTTTTACGACTTTGGAAAGTCCGACGGACAATGCAACTTTAATAAACATGGACCAAAGAAGAATCGATTTCGATTTGACCGAAACAATGAATTCACGTCAAAAGGAATTGGATGACGCCGTTATCTATGGCATTAAAACTACGGACGCGCTTTTCAATCAAAAGGAGCCGGAGCTGTATAAGATGGGCTTGATTTTGGAGAAGAACCATCCGGCGAGTTACGTGGCGAAATTTGGGGCGCCGAACGAAAAAGCTCTGAAACTGTCCAGGTTCGGATACGTTGCTCTTGAGGCCAGCAAAAAAATTGCAGAAACGTAAGTACTAACAGCTTTTTCTTATAAGATTTTGGCTGAAACTTAATGTTTTACGTTAACAGTATGTACTGTTGGGAATGGTAAAATTCATGAGTGGTTCTTAAATTGTTAAAATTGGTCGACCACCAACATAACAAACATAATTTCTGAGGTTTGTGTCATGTTTTCTTTGCACAGTTTCTTTTCCTCTATAGTTCAACGACTGGATAATTAAAATCCTTATAATCAACCGCACTTGTTCGGTATGGTTTTTAAAAAAGGATCGTCGTTTCACCGCTTACGCAAAAATGTCGTCGAAGACATCGAACTGGGAAAGGCAAAAAAGCGAGAAAACGCATCGAACATCGACAACTAGACCGTAAATGGTTCGACTACTATTATTTATTATATAGATGGCAATTAATTCTTGATGGTATAATTTTAATGATTCGGAACAATGATCCTTATGTAATTTAGCAAGTTTTTCTTTGCTTTTACGTAGCGTCCTTTTTAACGTTTCAGTAAGTTTGGAAGAGTGTTTTATTAACAGGATGCGAAAATATTGTCACAATCTAGTTGTTGCGTTTTTATAGTAATCATATCTTTGTGGGACAATTGAAAAGTTTAGTTTATTAGAATATATAAGTATTAAAACATACATCATAGATCGATACACTTATTCCACCGATTTTCCTGCTTTTTGATCCCGTCCGAAAAGTCATTTTCCGGAGAGTCTGCAAAATACTCCTCTGCTAGCTAAATTTTTTATTGATGAGCCATCTTTTGAGGTTTGGAAAGAGATAATAGTCCGATGGAGCGAAATATGGCAAATAACGTGGATGGGGAACCAATTGGAGCCTTAAATCGATGCTCTTGTGTGCCGGCGCATTGTCTTGCAAAAACAAATTTTTTTTTCGCTTCATGTGAGGCCGTTTCGCAGCGATTTCGGCCTTCAATCGCTCCATTAATGCCCAGTAATACCAACGCTGATGGTTTTTCCTTTTTCGAGGTAGTCCACGAAGAGCATGCCTCATCGGAGGGCCTGCCGTTACGGACTTTATCGGCAGTGGAGTTTCGGACACCATGAAACTCTCGAAACCAATATTTCACGGTGTAATCTGAAGAAACATTAGCCCCATAATATTTATCCAACTTTTTTTTGTTTCCTTCGCCGTTTTATGAGAGAACGAAATCATGTTGCTAAACACGTAACCAAAAATCTGCTGTCAAAACAAAACTAAGGGCTGTATCGCGCTGAAATTTGACACGTCGGCCTAAATATGAGTGGACTACAAGGCATCATAATTTTTTTCGCGATAACAGCGCAATTTTGTGGTCAAGGAGGTTACTTTTCACCCCGCCTAGGTGTTCTAGAAGAACACAACTTTCCAATTTGACATCCTTAACAATTTTTAACATCCCACACCCATTTGAATATTCCCAATCAGTATTTCAATGAAATTAACCCAACTTAGTTATAAAACAAATGTGTTTCATTATTAGTAATTAATTCATGTCAATTGATTCGGTAATTGTAATATTGGCCAAACAAATTATTGCGAGTGCTTTTAAAATGTTGCCCAATCGTTTGATCGTTTGTCATTCGTTAAACCATTCCCGAATGCAGATTTACTACTACAAAATCGATTTTAATTGAAACAAAACGATTGTAATTATCAGATCATGAAAGTTTTACTCAAGAAAATCTTAACAATTCCTTTTTTATACTAGTTTCTATTTTATTGAAAAGTAGATTCTGGTACCGATCGATGTCGATGCGGCTTTTCTCATTTCACAGACTTTCAAAGTAAACATTCGGCCAAGATAATTGTACAGTACTTTCACCTCTTGAATCGACACAATTAAACATGTAAAATTCTATGTTTTTACGAATTACAATAATATTAGTGTTAATTAGATCGAGTTCAGACCTTTCCAGTTCTTCTTTCACCTTGTTCCTTGTCATTAAATTTCTATCCTAGTAAACATCGAACGAAGCTACTGCAATTTCTATCGGAATTGAATGTAATTGTCGTGTATTAATTTAATAACTGTAATGTAAGACAAAGCCCCATTTAAAGGGGTATTAACGGACTTTCTATACGTAATTATTTTTTGACAAATGGCTCACTGCATTAGTTCATTTCATGCCGGTCGATTCGATAAAAAAACTTTCAAATTTGTTACAGATTTTATTGGATTTCTAATTGGGTTGCAGTTTTGCGGTTTTACAATTGTACAACTGATGTCGTATCAAATCTTTCACTCAGGAAGTGTCTCCAATCGATTTTCAAAATCGATGAAATAAGAATTTTTGCAATAAAGAGCTTTATAAACTTAACAAGTATAATTAAATAATTATATTTTTTATGTGTCAACTGTTACCATAAAGAAAAAATATTAAAAATTTCGTATTTTAAATGAGCCTTTTATTTTGTCAGAAGTTCAGTAATAATAATAAAAAAATTAATTCACACAATGTACAACTCGACAATGTCGAATCAAATCTTTCACTCAGGAACTGTTTCCAATCGATTTTCAAAATCGATGAAATGAGAATTTTTGCAATAAATAGCTTAATAAACGTAACAAGAAAAAAACAAATAATATTTAAATTTATGTTTTTTATGTGTCAACTGTTACCATAAAGTAAAAATATTAAAAATTTCCTATTTTAAATTAGCTTTTTATTTTGTCAGAAGTTCAGTAATTATAATAATAAAAAAATTAATTCAAACAATTTAAAATATCTTATGTTTTAAGAGATAATTAAACAAAATTTAATAAAGTTACTCACTGAACAAGTGCATATTACAAAAAAAAGTTATTAATTTGAAAATAAACACATTATGCATTTATTTCAAATTAAATTTCCTCACAAATTATGTATGAAAAATGTTCCCACATTCATTTATTTCTCGGTCTCGGTACGACGAGCTCAAAGTTTCCGGTCCTTCCGCAAGACAGGAGTACTGGTGGGGTCCCCCAGACCGTCGCCGCACCCCCAACCATAGACGGGCACTTTTTAAAAGCACTGCCACGCTAGAAATCGCCTTCAGTACAAAATGTAGTCGCGTTCGATTTCCCCACAAAATACAAACTGTCGGAGGGAAATGGGTCTTGGTGCGTGTGTGTCCCATGGACAGTTTCGAGGTCAGTGGCACAGCCATGTTTTGGTTCTCTAGGGGATTAGCATAAAAGAAAGTGACGCGAGAAATTACTCTCATTTTTATATACACTGGATCCGGTTGAAAAGTGAATCGTGTGTTATTGGATTTTGTATTGTAGGTACCCGGAAAATGTGGGCAGAGACGCCGGATTTCCAGAATCGGTGCAGTCCAGGTTGTTGTTAGACGAGTGTCCACTGAGGGGCCTGCCCAGGTGTTCTCAGGCCTCCAAAAGGTACCGGACTGCTGATGGTACCTGCAACAACCCGCGACAACCATGGAGGGGCGCCGCTATGTTGCCCCTTCAGAGGTTCATGCCTCCCGTCTATCAAGATGGTAAGATTATTAATTTATTATATGTAAAAAGTAAATAATCACCCTCAAAATATAAATATTGAATATAAAATAAACTAGTTCATATATTGTTCACGACAAAGGGTGATACGACAAAAGTGATCTGAAAAAGTTTCTTTTGAACACATGAATATATCGTCTGGCACGGATTTTTTCCCTTTGTGTGTCCAGAATCCAGAGGGGATTTATCGAACGGAAAAAAGGTGAGCAGGCTATTGTGGATTTAATTGGATTCCTGGATGTTTTTGTTTGTGTTTGGTTTTTATGTTGCTGAGAATAAACGTCAAGTATTTTTGTAATTAATTACGAAATAAATTTTTCTCTGAACGAGTTTCATATAATTCACGCAATTCCTGCTGAGAAGCACTTTTAATATAACGAGATTATTATTCAACGTTGTTCTATGGTAATTTAACAAAGCTATTTCATCCAGTTATATACACAAACAATTTTAAAACTTTAATGAATCACTCATAAAAGCACTTTATTATTATAAATTTATTTTTGTTCACAACGTATAACTTTTAACAATTCTTAACGATCCTTTTCAATGTAAAGTTAAAAGCGCAATTAATTTCATTTTTGTCTTATTTTATACCTTTTAAACACTCCTGAACTCTCGTTCCGTTTATTTTGGTCCTGTATAATAATAATTCTAATTTTAATTTAGCCAATCACGCTAATATTCTAATAACATTCCAGGCATCCAGAGTATTCGCAGATCGATCTTTGACAATCGCCTTCCGTCACCAAGGACAATAAGCACAAGAGTCCACAGAGACAAAAATCACGAAATTCAAAGCGTCACTCTCATGTTGATGCAATGGGGTCAGTTCATCGATCATGACGTCACATCCGTTGTAAAATCACGCAGCTTCAACGGGTCAATACCCAGATGCTGCGACAGAGGAGGAAGAGGATTTTTACCACCAGAACTTATGGTACCTATTGTAAAACCTCTCAATATGATGTTTCTTTAACTGAAAATTTTATAGCATCCTGCTTGTTTACCCATAGAAGTACCAGACGACGATTGGTTTTATTCCAGATTTAGAATACGCTGTCTCGAATTCCTAAGAAGCGCTCCTTCCACACGAATTGACTGTGATTTGGGTTGGAGAGAACAACTGAATCAGGTAACACCTTTTATAGACGCCTCCCCCATTTATGGAAGCGACATAGAAACATCCGACTCCGTCAGAACTTTTAGAAACGGTAAACTAATATATGGAAGGAGCAGGAATCAAAGGCCATTAAACCCTCCAGATCCGCCAGGTGGTGAAATTTGCAGATCTGGTGCTTTGTCGTCGGACTGTTTCCAACCTGGTGACGGAAGAGTTGACGAACAGCCCGGTTTGACAGCAATGCATACTGTTTGGGTCAGATACCATAACAAAATTGCTACAGTTTTATCAAAATTAAACAGCCACTGGAGCGATGAAAAAGTTTTTCAAGAGACTAGAAAAATTGTTTATTCTGTTATTCAACACATTACTTACAGAGAATTTTTACCTATTATATTAGGACAAGATGTCATAGAAATCTTTGAACTGAACTTGATGAGAAAGGGATATTATACAGGTTATGATGTAAGAATAAATCCTCAAGTAGCTAACGCATTTAGCGCTGCAGCATACAGATTTGGCCACAGCATGGTGCAAAACTCTTTCATAAGATTCAACAGCCAACACAGACCACTTTTTAACAGTAAATCAACTCTCAACTCCACTTAAACTCTTAATTATAATCAAATTATATTTCAGACGTCACCCTCCATGAAGATCTGGACAATGAAGAAAATATCTGGTCACTAGGATCTGTGGACAGACTCATTCTGGGGTTACTGAATCAACCAGCACAAAGACGCGATGAATTCGTGGCTGACGAACTATCAAATCATCTTTTTCAGTTCTCAGATTCGCCATTTGGTATGGATTTGTCAGCCATTAACATACAAAGGGGCAGAGACCACGGTGTTCCTCCCTACACGTCTTGGAGAGAACCTTGTGGATTAACCGCTGTGAAATCCTGGAAAGACCTGGAATCAATCATGTCCTTTGAAACAATCCAGCGGTTCAGATCGTTGTACGAGCACGTAGATGATTTAGATTTGTACTCCGGTGGTCTGGCGGAAAAACCACTTCGCGGAGGAATTGTGGGGCCAACTTTTGCCTGTATTATAGCTCAACAGTTCGTAAACTTGCGCAAAGGTGACAGATTTTGGTACGAAAATGGCGACATGGACAGTTCTTTTACTCCGGCACAATTACAGCAGATCAGACACGTAACTTTGGCACAAATACTCTGCCAGACCATGGAAGGCATTGAGACCATTCAACCCTTCGTTTTTCTTTCTCATGACAACTTTAGGAACGTAAGACTACCCTGCAATAGCCCTTTAATCAACAACTTTGACCTATCTCCTTGGGGTGAACGGGAATTCAAAGAGCTGGATGATAATATAGACATAATTGACATTAAAGACGAGGCAAGAGCTAAGTCTAAGGACAACTGCGACAAAAAACGGACTAAAAGACGCAAGACTGTTATAAGTAATGCCAACAGACCGACTGCAAGACCTCCAAATGTTAATCTAGGAATGACAACTCCAAGACCACAAGTCACAACAGCTAGTTCACTTATTAGAACAACGACAAAGAAAAACATTAAAAAGACTGAAGCACCTTTACGAATTCCAATAATGAACATTACGACAAGTAGTATCAAACTAGAAGAGAAATATGTGACCAATAACAAAATTAGACCTTTACACTATTATGACGATGACAGAAATCGTGTGACTTACTTATTCGGTGTTGTAGATAAAACCACACCCAAACCTAAGACTGATAAACCTATAGAACTAAACATTAAAATTCAATACTTTATTCCAACCACTACAAAAAAGCCTAAAAAACGTAAAGGCACCAAGACTCCTACTTACATTCAAACTTCTCAGACTTATGGACAAAACTCACAGACTAACGACGATATTTACCCTATTTTTGTACAACAAGACGCTTATAACAGACCTTCGAATGTTGACAATGATCCCAAGCCAAATTTTGATCAAAACAGACCTGAATTTAGTTATAATAAACCAATTAATGATGGTTTTAATTACGTTAGACCTTCAAGACCAAACACTGACATTTATAACGACAATCCCTACAATAGACCTTCCGACTATTATAACACCAGACCTGACATACCAAGTATTAGTGTTTACGTTGACGACAGACCAACTAAAAAACCTTACACAATCAGACCTACGAGTTATTATGATAATTTTGGCTATCAATCACAATATGATGATACGCCATTTTACACAACCCAGAAACCGTACAGACCGACTTACAACACGAAACCAAGTTACAGTGACTTGTACGAATACAACAGACCTAGTTACTCACAAAACAGTTACAACAGAGACGATCCGATTTCTGAACTTTATTCACAAATTTATACTGAAGGTGAGACTAATGTAAACCTACCAATGAAGCCCACTTTTGGCCAGTTGGATAATCGTAAAAAACCAAACAAATTTTATAGTGTTGCACATGTGGAGAAATTGGATGATAAATTGGATTTTAAGACACGACTAGTTTACGACAAACGCGGACAATTCAGTAGACCAGACTATGATGACGACGATGACAATGACGATGACAGATTCATTAAAATTTCCTCTGTAAAAGCCGACAAAATTGTGACAAAAACGAAGAACAAATACATGCATACGGCCCAGAGTAAAGAAGGAGACTTTGACTTGGACATTGTGACCGACAAAGCTAGACAGAAAAAAATTAGACTAGTAGAAATTGAAATGGTACCCAGTGAAGTTAAAAATGATCAGTGGCTGATTTTTAATGCGACTGAAGAAGAAATGCCCTTGTGGTCGATGCCTGACATCAACAAAAACATTTCTTGCTCTCAAGAATTTCCTAAACCTATAAAATTGAAAAAAAAAAATAATAAATTGACTTGACAAGACATACATTTAAATCTAAAGACTGGACTATAACTAACAGACTACGAGGATCAGTTTTAAAACTGCTACTGCGTAATTTTAGGTAATAAAATGACCGGCTAAAATACTGCCATTTTGGGTGATACGTTTTATTTATTTTCTTAACATTAACTCTATAATTTATTGTACAATAAAACATTCGTTTAAAAAGTATTTGTTTTATTAACTAGATACTCAATATTTCCTGATGATAAAAAGTATATCGACAATTTAAAGTAAATTAAATAAAAGTGTAAACTTCTATTACCCAATTAAAAGTCATCATCGCTGTCTCCCTGCACTTGTTTGCTACTGGTCTTTCTTGTAGACGTAGCTCCTTTTCTCTCAATTCCAGACAATTCCAAAGCCAAAGACTCCTCATCAGAGTGCATCAATTCGGGTTCATCCTTATCCAAAAACAGTTCGTCTGATTCAGAATCGGTACTCAAATCCAAAGAGGAATGGCTGCCATTTAACGGTGGATGCATTCCGCCATAAGCTTTGGCGCGATGTCTGCCACCAGTACTAGCTCTTGGACGTTCCTGTTTCTGGATCGGTCTGGCATCTCCTCTGTCTTCCAGTTCTAAGAACATGTCATCATGTGAAGTGTCATCTAGTGGTATAGTTTGTATTCTTGGAGAAGTCATTTGTAACTCTTTTTCAATTTCTGCTCTCTCAGCTTCGGAGAATTGCTTTTCGAGTTGGTTGAGGCACCGAAGTCGAACGCTGTACTGGATGAATAGATGTTCAAGTTCTTGTTCTAAAATTGTGAACTCTTCCAAAAATGCGGGCCTGAAATAATGTTGTAAGGAAAAGAACGAAGATGTGATCGAATGAATCGTACCTAACTTTCTTTAAAGTTTGAAGACGTTTTTCATATCTGTCGATTTCAACTTTGCGACGTTCTATTTTAGAATCAAGACTAGCTTCAGTAGCTGCAACGTTGTCTATTAATTGTTTGGTTTCGGAGATTTCCTTGGTGACTGCTTCAATTGCCTTTTTTATCCCACCCTCCACGTCTGAAATCTCAAACTGTTTAGCCATACTTTTATTTCTGGAACCCTGTAAACAAAATTTTATTGAATAATTAAATTTAGAGTAACTAACAGTTATACTCTGAGACTAATTTCTTTCCCAAGAAGATCGAAGAGGTTCGCGCCAGTGGCTGTGATCTCGCTGGCTAGTTGTCGGGATTGTTTTAATTCAGTGACCTGTTAAATGCATAAATTCAAATTGGTACCAAATTGAAACTGACTCAGTATTAATTAAGGAAATGGGATAGTGAAAATGTCAACCCGGATCATCCCTCGCGGGTGAATTAAGGGTTAAATGGATAATTTGCAAACAGTGGGGTCATGTGTTGCGGTCGGATGAGCGGAATTAAATTCTACCTTGTCCGATATATCGTAATCGCGCATATTGAAACTGTCGTCGTCGTATCCGCCATCTTTAGCGTCGTCTAGGTTTACGGTCAAGGCTTCATACAATAAACTGGTGATTTTTAACAGTTCTTTTACTGCATACCCATCCGCTTGGTATAAACGTTTCGTGTTCAATTTTACACTTGCCTTCAAAGCCTAAATAATAATAATAATTTAAACGATTATTTAATATTTAAAAGATCTTTATTACCATAAACTGGGCGGCAGATCTAATCAAATCAATCCGTTGTTCCTCAGTGGAAATTTCAGTTGGGATTTCAGCATATGGGTCAAATCTTTTAGCAAGCCATACTAATAAATCAGCAACCAGGGGAAAATTGGGAGTTCGAAAACTCTCCATTGATATTAAACTAGGATAGCCCAACGCCCTGAGCATCTCCAAAAAATCTGAAACCAGACCACCCTTTCAAAATTATTCAAAAATCGAATTTTAACTCACTTCTTATATCTCTGTACGACATTATTTTTCTATTTGATGTTTTGATCGTATTGCTTAGTTACGAAATATTCAAATACAAACAAATACATGGGCGCCTGAATAAACGCAACCCACAATCCACTATCCAGGCAATGATGTATGATTTAAGGTAGGTTTCCATTTTCGTAATCGTATTCATAAGTTTACACTAACGTCTAAATACCTTTTTGTCCCGAAAAGTTATTAATAAAAAATAATAAAGATTAATATTATTTTTTTCATTTATTTATATATATCATGTATATTTTAAAAAATTTACAATTTACAAAGATTAGTAAATGTAGTGGACGAAGACACACCATGACCCCGTTGTTAGCCTTTCTTATGAAATTTCCTATAATTTACGACATTGGACTTAAATACTTTGGGATAACAGTGCTAATGTATTCGAAAAAAAAATTAAAATCTTATCATAATGACTTGGACAAGTATTTGGCTGTATAGAATCGCTAGCACCATAGTGCTAACTGCGGTGCTAAACGTGCTTGTGATATTTTGCAAATATTGATGCAATTGAATAAATACATTTTATATTTATAATTATTAGTTTTTTTAATTAACTTAATTTCAATAATTCGTTGACGTAATTATTGAGACTTTGACCTTTTTCAAAATTAAATTATTAAAAGTATAAAATAAAAGATACAATATAGGATTTGTTAGACATTTTTCTAATTTCTTCTAATTTATAAATAACCTTAATAATGTATCCTAATTACCAAAAACTAATAAAAAGCAACAATTAAAGATGATTAAGTGTTATAAAATGTCTAAATTATAAAAAAGTTAAATTGAAAAAGTGATGATGATAGATCCTCATTGTTAAAAATATTTACTTTTGCACAGGGAATTTCCAAACAAATCATTAACCTTCCTCAAGCAAATTATATAACTCACATCAATAATGTTGATAAGCAGTTATTACTAACACAACAGTTTTTCTTACATTTTTCCAACTAGTTTACGTCGGTTTTTAAAAAAATTTAGTAACACCTTGCGCAATGCTCTTATTATTTAAAATCCCTCTTAAATATGCACATAAGTAATCGTTACAAAAGCGAATGTTTATTTGCGGTATTTTAAATTATTATTATTAATATCACAGTCCAGGAATGTCGAAAGAGAGAATTGGTGGGAATTGCGTAAAAGCAATTGTTGTAATCGAAGGCTGGAAACCCAACAAGTGCAAAAAATAAAACATTTTCGGATAAACAATCTATTTTGTAATATAATATGAATTGATTGCTTTTTTTTAATTGATTGATTTAATTGATCAAATTATTATTTCCAATAAATATTTCAATATTTTTAAATGAGCAAACATTTTAATATTAGTAATTAATCAATAAAACATTGACATGCTTCCAAAATGTCTATATTTGTTTTAAGAATTATCAGACATCTTAAAAAGTTTCGCCACGTGATTTAAACTATCAACAATTATCACTGGATTTTAATTGATTAAAGCGTATAAATCTGCATAATTATAGAATAATTATTAGATAGAAGTCGTTTTTATGAGTCGTTATAAATAAATCAGATCCTATTATATAAATAATTTGAAATTTTTAATGCAGACAATTTTTTTTGTAATAGTCACCACGCACTTTAATGCATAATGTCCTATCGATGTAATAAAGTATAAGAGTTTTTTATGTATCATGTGAGTCCTCGAAGGAACTGTTGGAAAGTTGCAGTAAATGAAGGTCAAATTTGCAGATCAATTTAGGATTTGCCACACTAAAATTAATGAAAACGAAATAGAAAGTGGCACGGTGAGAAGAATCACAACTTCAACTCGTGCTTACTTGCAACTTTCCAAGAATCTCGTTAAATAAATTCCTTAACTTCAACAACGATCAAGATAAAACAGTAGGACTGTTTGAACAGAAAAAAATAAATTTACATAATCAATATGTGATGACTGTGGAAAAGTTCAAACGTCGTCCAAGTACTTCCTGATACATAAAATCTCAATATTTAAGTTAGTACCAAGAATTCATCAGTGACGTGAGAGGAACAGTAAATCAATATAAAAAATAATTGATTATGTTTTATAAATTGAAATTGAAAATTCTTAATAAAAAAAATGTTTAAAATGATTAACTGTGAAATCATAAAATCATATAAAATTTTAGACAATACATCAGCACTAAAAATAAATTATTCAAAATTGCATTAATTTAGTAAATTGTACTTATTTACTTATTATATTATTAGCATAACTCATTTAGTTTATGAATCAAATTATTTTTTAAATGTTCAGCGGTCAAATTTCTCTTAAAAAAATTAAAATTATTAACTGTAAAATCATTAAATCATATAATTTTACATATCTTCTAAGAAATACCTAAAAATTCCAACCTGATCAAGTACGAAGAACGAAGAACCTCGCTGAGGCTACTGGGAATACCGTGGCTGAAGTTATTATGCAATTTCGTTGATCAACTACGCAATAATATTGGTTTTCAATTTAACCATCTGTCCAGGTCAAAAACCGGACCGATCAAAAAAGTGATTGGAGGAAATCGTGCCTTTTCAAGGCTTCAGTTTTCGACTTGAGAATGATGAATCGCATAAAAATGGAAAAAGCACAGTCGCCACAACCTTGAGATGTTCCAAATGGGCATTCCCGTCTCATTTTCGGTTCCTGGTAAAAAAGATTTTTCGTGATGTAATTGTGATGCACCGTTGATTTGCATAAAATCAATTTCTGTTAACATTCTTTAGTAATTGCTACGAAAAGTACGATGCAATTATTCTAAATAGGGACTTCCTTTTGTTTACCTCTGCGATTTTAATTGTCAGTGATGGAATCCAGAGATGTATGGCGTAAATTATAAAAAATTGCGCAAGTCTATGTTTACTTATAAATATAACAATTCAATTACATTTAGAATACAATTTTCTTAAAGGAGGATCTAAAGGGTATGACGTAGTTTGTTTCATAGAACAGACAAATTAGTTTTGTTGCAAATGCAACAGCTGATTGTTTTATACATTTGATGGGAATCCTGAATGAATTGTTACGCATGTAATAATAAATTAAAAAAATCTAGTCACGTTGCAGACTGAAATAACAGCAATCAAATATAAAATTTAAAAATAAAGGATTTATACATAACCGGGTATAACCCGTAATTATTGTTTAAATTCAACTTGATTATTCACGTTTTCTATCTATTCTATCTGTAATCTAACTCAGTGTTTAATCTATTTATTTTGGTCACCATAACATCCGTTTACCATGAACAAATTGACCGTTTTCCTCTTGTAAGAACCTCTTTACAAAATGTGACCAGAGTTGTTGTTAATATTAAGTTGACTGAGTGTCCCTTTTATTTTATATGCAATCTGTGGCAGCAGGACAATTTTTTTTATGAATCCAGGAAGAATCGCGACCAACGGCGTGACGTCCTCTAGATTTCATGGCCAGTTCGGAACGTGCAGAAACCGCAAAGTGAAAATGGTGAATCAAGAATCCCCTTCACGAAAACCGAACGTGTAATAAAACATTTCTGAATTGCAATTATTTGTTATGTAATCATTAAATTTGATAAAAACTCTTATTGACAATAAAATTGCCACATTTAACACTATAAAAAATTTCAATGAGCTACTCTTGAAATCTACAATTTTATTCTTTGATTTTTTATTTCATTAGTCATATTTTAGATAAACCTGATAATCAACTTGCGACATTGTTTATAGACATAAATTTTTCACATTTATAACAATGACATTATTGTTCAACCCTTTTGAAATAAATAAGTAAATATTTTCGCACCCAAGGAAATTTATAACGGGAAAATTTATAGAATCGGTGTATTATCTGATGAGTTAGTAAACATTATTATTTTTTTGTTTATTATAATAGAAGAAGAATCAGTTTCGCAAAGAGTTTCAAAATTAATTCGATTTGCATATTGTGTTCGTGAAACCGTAAAGTGCAGGTCACTGAACTAATTAAAAAACTAAATCACGCAATTGAATCAGGTCCAAAACGATTGAAGAATTAATAGACAGATTTGTTTGTTTAGAAATTTTTCCTAGACTTTCCAAAACCGCTTGGTGATAACGACTGATTCACCACCTTTTTTTATTACATTCATTTCAAGATCGACGTGTTCCAGTTAACTTCTTCTTATTAACTATAAATTCGATTTATATTTTTCATCGGTACACATTGCAATTAAGCACGAGTTTGTGCGCCGTTTGTGACCCTGTATGGTTTCATTTTGGATATGTCTATGTCATAACGGTTAATATGACGCCTTTTAAAGTACTCGATCGACCTCCCTTTTCGATTCGTCCTTAATAAAGGAACGATCAATGCAACACAGTGGCGTATATAATATTAAAAATGTCTTTATTATGTATTGATTTAATTAATACCTAGTCATCTTATGACTGTATTTAAATTAAAGGTAATTAAAGCAGAGCCATTATGTTAGCTTTTCTGGATATACAGTTTCAATTACTGTGATTAACAAAAGACAATAATTACGAAACTTTGTTCTGGGAATCTCCGCGAATTGTTTTAATTTAAGAACTTGGAAGGTCAAAAATTCTGAAGTTTAGTGAATCATTCCTTTGCTGTAAACAACAACGTTGAAATCTCCACCACTGGACAACAACATAGACGAGACGATACTACCTGTTGGGTGACGTTTTATAGTAAATATTCTTTTTCTTGGAAATGGAGACCTGAAGAAGTAATATAGTACTTTTAAGATTAGCTTTATGCCAACAAATTTTCCTTCATTCAACGAATTGAGTTTTATGCGTTAGGACATAATAAAAACTCCAATATTGATGTTGCTAAAAGTACAGTTGTTTGTCTACAAGAAATTTGATCAGTAAGTTCAAGAAATATATAAATTGTTTTTAGAAATATGTATTGAGAAAGTGTGATGAAAATATTGAATATTTTTATATTCATAAGTTGGGAATATAAAAGTATTAAATATTGTTCAACCACGTGTTTAGAAATTTAAAAGTGTGTCAAATATATGTATAGGTATTCTCAATGCAAATATTTAATATTATAACGCTTATAGATTAAATATTTTGTTGATATAAAAAATAACTTAATTAAATCCTCCAACTGATAAATGTTTTAAATTAAATAAAGGTAGTCAATGTTTAGGAATGTTAAGCGGTCAAAATGTACACAATCTTAATTTAATCACAATGCACTATTACTAAGTCTGATAAAATCATTTTATAAAACGATCGATATTTTATTTGTTTCAAAATAGGATTTAGCAAATACTACAAGTCTTTAGATAACAGATTGCAATTTTTTATCTGTTGCTCAACAAAAAAAAATCTAAAATTGTTTGTATTTAAAAATATACACAAGCAAAATTTGGCAGTCTGATGATTATCTACGAATATGAGTCATAAATTAGAACCCTGCAGTTTACACTGTTAACTTTCACCTTCAAAATCAACCCCATCAGAAGTGGGAGGAAGATTCTGAGTAATCAATCGGTGACGGCAATAGTTCACCTCACCTTTTGACATCGACATGCGACTACACCGTGGATCCTCCGATGCCACACGCTTTCGATTCGAATTTTAAAATCAGTCCAGTGGAAAGCTTCACCGTGGCCGGCTGCAAAAATTCCGTCTCCTCGGTACCACCGCTCGCACCTTGAAGTCTAGTCCGCCGACTTGGTTTCACCTCATTCGTTAGTTAGTTTTCATTTTTATTATTTGCAATTTTAGTTGTGGGTGATCATCATATATTTTGGTGGTACCAGATTGTTCAAGAAGCAAGTGGTAAGTTAGAATTTATTGACTTATTTAATTTGTGTGTGTTGTTTAAAATTTCCAAAAGTATTAAGGGTAGTTTTTGATACCGTCCTCAACTCATTTATTTCCTCCTTTAAACACATTTTATATAAATAAGCCATCAAATTTTTCAAGGAAGTTTTCATAAGGATGATTCCAGTACTTTTACCGGCGTGACGCGCTCTTAATTATGGCATATTTTGTCATGTGCTTAATTATAAAACAAATTAAATTTAGTTAACAGTTACTTAATGTTCAAGAAACCGGACGAGCGAACGTTCACAGAATAATCAAGAGATCGCTTAACGGGGGTAATTTAATACGGAAGTTTGTGATGAATTTCATGCGTTATCAACTAAATTGTTGGCGTGAATCAGTTTCGTAATAAAAACAACAATAATAATAGTATGTTGGCAAAATGTATCCCGAGCTAATCAGTCTACTGTGAATTTATGAATTGAAAAAATCTTTGTTTATAAATGTTGTGTTGTTTTTATGAGTTAACGGTTTGTTAATGGCAAAATTATCATGATTTATATTTTATTTAAGTGTTCAATTTCATTTTATTATGATTTTTATTAATGTATTTTTAGAAATTTAATTTTATTCAAATTTATCAACTCATATAACTATTTCTTTATAAACAGAGGTAAAATAATATTTTTTACATAATTGTTTTTGTCTATTATTTATGCCAACAGTTCATTAATATTCAAATTATTATAAATATGTATTTATGAAAATTAGGTTTTATTTAAGTTAAAATATTAGCATTTGAACTTTTTATATCTTCACAAAGACAAAAAGTATATATAGCAAACAATTAAACTTTTTAATCAAATTGTTGTGTATTAAAATTCTAATAAATGGGAACTACAACAGTTGAACCTATAAACCCTATGTTCAGCAGTTCACCCTGTTACAATAATTTTAAGAATAACTTATGTTTATATTAATTTTATCTTTAAAAGATAATGATCAGTTAATTAATTAATTAATTAATGACGGTTGTTGAAACGTTTTGTTTCTTCCCATCATTAAACAGCAACAAACCTATTTAAAATAGAATTTATTTTTGTTTATTTTTCATTTCAATTGAGTGAATTTTACTGATACTTTTGTATATAAATAATGTATACATTGTTTTGTTTATGCACATTAATCCCATCGATATTTAATTAGCAATTCAACGAGTTTATTATATTACAATTGACAATCACCACGTGCTCTTCAAACATGACCGAAACATGCGAATCAAACCAGTTAATCACGGATTTCCAATCCTGAATTATCAATTCAGACAGGCAACAAACAACAATTCGCCTCCACCAAAACCTGCTCGAATCACTCGAAGGACGAGCCGCACGTCCGAAAACGAAACGGTGATTTGAAGAATTTCACTGTGAACCAGTTTCGTAGGTAAAAATTTCTGCAACGATGATACGAAATCAGGAATGGGACCATGTGGCACTTTTGTCCTCAAGTACACCACTTCAATGACACCTTTTGAGTTTACATATCGAAAATTAAAATTAGCATGTCTTAACTGATCTTTTTCGCGAAGGTTGCGTGTCGTTTTGCCTGCGAGAAGTACGAGTGTGTGTGTGTAAAGCCAACCAATATTCAATATCAATAAATTGTCCGATGTATTAAGTAGCACGTTTGACTTTGCACTTGTTGAACAACCTTTCACATAAATTTTTTAACTTGTTAATGTAGGATTGTTTATCATTTTTAAACCTAAACATTGTGTGTATTATTTAACTACAACTAGTTTTATTATTATTTTTTTTTGTGAATATATTAACAAAATTCTTTTACGTTGTACGAATAGTAGCATTATTTATTTAAATTTATTCAGTATTTATTTATGGAGAATTAGACTCTCTGAAATTCATGTTACTTAATTAAATAAAGTATTTAGGAATGTTGCACGTAGATAAATGGTGGTTCGTTCCCCAGTGTCAAAAATTCTAAAACTAAATAAAATCTATTTTAAAATTTAGTTTGAAACAAATTTAATATGGTACATGTTTTATATAAATATTTTTACAAAAATTCATAAATTATTTAACATTTTTATGTCACAGTATCATAGTTGTTAAAAACAATTTTTAACCACTAGAAATTTAATTTTTTTCAGTATTAATTTATGAAGAATTAGACTCTCTTAAATTCATATTACTTAATTAAATAAAATATTTAGGAATGTTGCACGTAGATGGTTCGTTCCCCAGTTTCAAAAATTCTAAAGCTAAATAAAATCTATTTTAAAATTTAAATTGAATCAAATTTAATATGGTACATGTTTTATAAAAATATTTTTACAGAAATTCATAAATTATTTAACATTTTTATGACATAGTATCACAGTTGTTTGTTAAAAACAATTTTTAACCATTAGAAATTAAAAAAACTAAAAAAATATATATAATAAACAAGAACAACATTTAATCCTTTCTTTTGTAAACGTCTTGAAATTAGAATTTACAAAGTCTAAAAAATACATGAATCATGAAAAGATATTTGTTTAAGTAAGAATTTTTATGCATGTAGTAAAAAAAACTAGAATATTTGATCACGAATATTCAAGTTTTAATTGGAATTTTCAATAAAAATATTATAATAACAAATATGTAGATGCATATAAGTGATATTTAATGAATATAAAATCCACGTAAACCATGGAGATTTTGTGGTTTTATTAAAATATAATCGCAACAGTTATTTCCAGATTGCGGTTGAAAAATTACTTTTGGCATTTATAAAGAATATCCCACAAACTTAAGTTTACCATAAATTGTTACCACACTATTAAATTAATGCACTTAATACAATAAGTTACTAGTAATTATTAATTCAGTAAAAACGTTTATCCATTAAAAAACGAGTGTGTAAAATGTTTAAATGCCAAATAAACCAACTGAACCCTACACACACGATAAAAGATAACCTTGGTAATCAAGTACTAATTAAGTCGCGTAAAATAATTACTTATTTTATTTCGCACGAAATTAATGACAGTTGTGAGTGCGTCAAACATTCGAATTTTCGCATCACCAAAATTACAAAATTTTATTGGCTTACTCCGGACTTTTATTCCAACTCCAGTCAATACGATACGAAGTGGAAAGTTTCTTTTTCTTCTTTTTTTTATTAGTATTATGCAAATGTACTTTTTTATACATTTTAAAACGAGTTGAAACTGGTTATTGGTGTGGAAGAATTTTTGCAACGCGGTCCTTAGTATTTCGACGGTTTTATTGGCCGATTGGGTCACAAAATATTAATGGTGAATCGCTGTTTGATTGTAAATGTTTGGTAAATTGATTGCTAACTAACAGTTTCGACATTCCGAATTTATGATTAGCAATAAAAAAAACTAATAAAATATGTTCTAAATGTTCTAAAACAATACTCGAGTGCATTTCCTATATTAGTTATCACATTTTTTAACACACACACATTTAATCTTATTTGTAAACAAAATTGATGAATAGAATATAATAAATAAAATAATTCAAGTCAATGGTGATTTCCGTGATTAATATGAAAATGGAAACTTAAGTGTGTGGCATGAAGGTCTAACACAAATGCAAAGTCAATGTCAATGCGATTTCTAGCTTTCAATGCTTCGAGTATCAAAAGAAAATCTACTAACTGTCTGAGGCGAAAATATAATCACTGTTATTATTATTATTATATTTTAATGATATAATAATCACGACGAACTATTTAATTTGGCTAGCCAATGAAGGAAATTACTCATTTAGGTTAGTCCAATAAAAACATTGAAAAAGACTTAACGATACATTTACATAATTACACTTTAGTGTAACGATTGCTTATTTAAAATTAATAAAAATCATTTGAATTTAGATAAAATTAGAATTTTTAACAACTCTTAATAATGATTAATTAAATAAAATAAATAGTGATCAAAATATTATTTATATTTGTTTAAAATTACTTTTTTAAGTCTCTTAATCTGTAATCTAATTTGTTCCAATATAAAACACTAATAAGGAAAATGAAGAACTACCTGTTTGGGTTAATAATTAAATAATCAAAATATTATCCAAATGTTATTTAAGCAAGCAAGGGTTGCTATAAATTTTAATGTAGTTTATAAATTAAAAAATAATCATACTTTTAATCTTATAGTTGGCTGTCTTAATTTTGTTAAAATTGCTATACGCAGGCCATACTTCAAAACAGATTCAACGTACGAACAAACATCGCGTCACAATATCCGACATTTTAACGGTGATCTACGCCGGACAGGAAACGTATTGTATTTAATAATTTAATTACGCCTCAAATTATAGTATTCTCGAATAAATCATTTTTTTTTTTATTCGTTGGACATTACCATCAAGATAAATGTGATAATTTGTTTGCTTTTGACCAATTTTTAATAAAGAAATGTAAAATTGCAGCATAAGGTTGTAAATGAATTCATATTAAATAAGATCAAACAAGATAGAATTTTACATTTACTAGTAATTAACTAATGTTTATCAATCACCACGACCGCCAATTAACTAGGTTAACAACGTATCAATTAAGATTATTTAAATCCACATAAAATCCACATAAAAACCACACTGTACAAAAAACTGTATGAGCTTGTTTCGAAAAAATTTACGTCATATTCGAAGAAAAGCTGGAACATAAAGTTGCGAACCCGTCGGGGATCCACCGTATGGTTCGAGGCGTGAATTTCGAGTGCACGTGTCTTTGCGGTTTGGCACACCGACATTAATTTTCTATGATTACAGGGAAATCGAGGTCGCATCGGCAAATCATGAATCACGCCGGATCCGGACCATAGAATTTTGTGACTTAGTGCCCGTTTCCGAAAATTTCGATCATGTCTGGAAATAGGGAGAACGGCAGTCAAGTTACGTTGACCAATTACATGTCTGGCGACATCCACAATGAGGATAGACACGCGAATCCTGCCTACACTGAGGACAAAGACGAAAAGATGGGTGAGAAGACGAATAATGGTAATCTAGGTAGGATACATTTGATTTTATTTAGAAATGATTGTCGTATGTAATAATATTGTTGTTGATAGATTGTATCATTGAAAGTGTTCAATTATGCGAGACTACAGAAAAGCCGTATCAAAATATAATAAATGTCTGAATAGAATTATTAGAATTTTTTATATCTACATTCTATTTACAATAAATAAATCATTAAATATTGTAGACTTGGCCTTGACTTCTGTTGTATAATTAAAACACTTCCACTTACATTGTAAATCTGGTAAATCAAAATTTGAAGTTGTTAGAACATGTTTAAAAAAATTTAAGTAATAATAAAATAAAAAAAAATAAATAATAAAATGACTAGTCATCAACCTTTCCATATAATTTTCCATTAAAACTTAAAGGCCAATTTAATAAGGAAACACCCATTTATTTTTTATACTATCATAAAACAATTCCTGATTAGAACATATCTATAATTTTTTTGTTATAAAAACATAAATTTCCCATTAGCTGCAGATTAGAACAATACAAGGATAAACAATAAAGAAAACAGAACAAACTGCATTTCTTCCACAAATGGTTTGTTCTGCATCCACTTGTTCTTTTTTTTTGGCAGCCTTCAAATTTTGACGTCATGTATTAATAGGACTCGATTTCTCTTGAACTTCTGCGAATTCAGACGGAATTCCTAGAAATTATATCTAGAAATTGTTACATAATCTTAATCACCTGTCACCATTTTACGACTAGTCAAAAATTCAACTCATATACGATCTCAAGGTGAATCAAATTGATAATTAAGTACATTTACGTAATAAACTATTGGCCTGCTTGATCATCTGATCGAACCTCCCTGAAACGAATGCAACATAAAATAATATACCACCAAAATTACATAACAATTTCTAAGGATTAAATGAAACACGTATCTACACATGAACATCACGTGAAGTTGCTTGTAACTGTATTCAACTGTTGATTTGCATTCGACGTCTCAGGAATCTAGAATCGCGGTTCTCAATCTTTCAGGCTTTTTTTCCTCGCTTAAAAGAATGGCAAATATTTGCGGTCATGAATCATTGTTGTTTGTTTGTGAAATTATTTTTTTGCAAAAGACAATGGTCTATTTAGGATTAGCAATCAACTGCAAATATGGCTGTTATCACTGTGAAAGGAAACGACATGATTGATAAAATAAATTAACTTGTTACAAAATACAACAGATTGTTAACAGTAATGTCTGTAAAATGATTTCTGTGCAATTTGAAGAAGTAAACAAAATAATAAATCAAGGCTATCGAAATAATCTTAGAACCAAAACAACACATTAGAAAGATTATTCCTTTATCAAAGGTTTAGGAATTGGAACCTTTACTATATAGTTAGTTCTAAGTTGCCATGAATTGTTTTGACCAATAATTAACACCTCAAATGTATTAAGACTTCAACAATTTTCCTTCCAGAAAATACCACAGTATTATACTTCCCAGAAGACAAATACCCTCGAAACCGACAACCCGCTTACATACCGAAACCGACGGTCAAAGAATGGATAAAAGATCGTGCGAGACGTGGCTGCACCAAAAAGCTTCTTTACAAAAGAGTTCCTATTCTATCGTGGCTGCCCCTTTACAAAACCGATTACATCGCCTCAGATTTGGTGGCGGGAATCACCGTTGGACTAACCGTCATTCCTCAAGGAATCGCCTATGCTTCCGTCGCTGGTTTAGCACCACAAGTAGGCAAGTATTCTTGGACATCCAATAAAAAAGTTTAATTAATCGTTTCCGTTTTTTTAGGGTTGTATTCAGCGTTTATGGCCTGTTTTGTTTACACCATATTCGGTAGCTGCAAGGATGCTCCGATCGGTCCTACTGCAATTGCTGCTCTGCTCACTAGAGAGAACATTCATAATTTAGGGTTGGATGGAGCTGTTCTGCTTTGTTTTCTTAGTGGCTGTGTTGAGTTCCTCATGGGAGTACTTCAACTAGGTAAATAATCGTTTGTAAACAAAAGAAAGTTGTAAGTAAAAAAATTTTTGGTTTAGGTTTCTTGATAGATTTTATTTCTGGACCGGTTTCGATTGGTTTCACGTCCGCAGCTGCCATTATCATTGCCACCACTCAGGTTAAGGATATTTTAGGATTGGAGAGGCCTGGTAGTGAATTCCTGCTAGTTTGGGAACAGATATTCCAATATATTTCTGAAACCAGACCTTGGGATTGTATACTAGGACTATCATCTATTGTTATCATCCTTATTCTCAGGGTATGTCTTGATATTTATCAACATGCATTATTTATTATGTTAGGTAACACGTTTGAGAAATGGCGTTACTTTTTAAATGTTGTATAATAATACGAGTATATTATAGGCGACAAAGATTACATATAAACATTTTTGATTTACAATTCGATTATAATTTAACTATATTAATTGTTAATATAATTTAGTTATTTAAAAATCTTGCACAAGTCACTAGCCTCGTCATTTATTGTGATTTACTTTTGCAGAAAATGAAGGATATTCAAGTTGGACCGCCAGGTGTTGAAAAGACACCTGTCCAAAGCTTCTTAACTAAATCCATTTGGCTTTTCTGTACAGCCAGGAACATAATCGTAGTAATAGTGTCCGCTTGCCTTGCTTATTATTTCGAACGAATAGGTGAAAAACCCTTCCGATTAATTGGTAAGTGCAAATCCCACATAAACCACCGTAAATTACCTTAATCGTTTACAGCTGAAGTTAAATCGGGACTGCCATCATTTAGTCCACCACCATTTTCAACAACTGTAGGAAACACCACCTACAGTTTCGCCGAAATGACTTCAACTCTCGGAGGAGGAATTTTAATCGTTCCATTGTTGTCAATACTGGAAAACATATCATTGGCCAAAGTGTTCTGTAAGGATTCATAAAAAAAATGTATGCAAATCAATTAAATTTAATTCGTTACAGCGGAAGGCAAAAGCGTCGATGCGACTCAAGAAATGATCGCTCTGGGATTGTGCAACATCGCCTCCTCTTTCGTCTCATCAATACCCGTAACGGGCGGGTTGTCAAGAGGAGCCGTTAACAACGCGAGCGGTGTAAAAACAACTTTTGGGGGCACTTACACTGGTATCATTGTAATCCTTGCCTTGGTACTCCTTACTCCTTACTTCTCATACATTCCTAAAGCTTCTCTTGCTGGCGTTATCATTGCTGCTGTTGTGTTTATGGTGGAGTTGCACGTTATGAGGCCTATTTGGAAGACTAAAAGTAAAAAATCGTTGTTTTCTATTAAATACCTGTTACTAAAGGTGTATTTGCAGAAACTGATTTAATACCAGCAGTGGCGACATTCCTGACTTGTTTGTTCCTGAGACTGGAGATTGGCATTCTCATTGGTGTCGGTATTAATGTTTTGTTCCTACTTTATGCCACTGCAAGACCTTCTGTCCATGTGGAAAAATACACGGTAAGTTACAATTAACAATATTTTATATTATATTTAAAGCAATTGAAATAAAGAAGTAAATTATACTCAAGAATAAGACTACACTAGCAAATTATTAAAATGTTTTTAGACGTCAGCTGGCTGTGATTATTTAATGGTAACTCCTGACAGAAGTCTAACGTTCCCTTCAGTGGAATATGTTAAATCTATGGTTTCTAAAGTTGGTTTGAAACAAGGCTCCAGTTCAATCCCAGTTGTGATCGACGCAAAACACATTCAAGGTGCCGATTTTACCGCTGCAAAGGTAAAACGATTAATTCTTTCAAAATCCAGTACTAAATGATTGTTTACAGGGCATTAAATCCTTAATAGAAGACTTCCACAAAAGGAAACAGCCGATCCTCTTCTTCAATCTGAAACAAAGTGTGATTTGCGTATTTCAAGGAGTCCAACCGAAAGACTTCATTTACTGCGACACTTTTGCCGAGCTCAATGATTTACTTAAGCAGTATGGAGATAGGCAGAATGTCAATTCGGTTTAATCGAAATTGTGATACAGTGCTAGTTAATTTTGATCGTTTATTTTTTCACTTACTGCCTCCAAGGATCGTTGGTGGACGAAAGAACTGGTGATTCCGTGATGTGAGGTCACGTTTTCGTTGAATAAAAAGTATTATTTTCATTATTGTTAGGCATTAGGTTTAATATTTATTGTACTTAATTGTACGATACTTAAATATTGTATAGTTTAGTATATTTTGTAGATAGTGTACAGAAATTTTGTGCAAAATAGATTATAGATTTATCAATTTATTTTGTCAGTCTCATACCTCAGATTATGATCATTAAACTATATTTATAAGAATTCAATTGTGATGTTTTAATAAACGAATAAACATTTAATTGTCTATTTATTTAGTAAAGTAAAGTAAAAAGTAAGTAAAAAATACATAAGATCTGAGATATCCTGATGTAAATTATTTCGTTTCATGCAACATTACGTCTCTTGACCGGAATGCAGGCCATTTTAAAAGGAAAACTGCAAGCAATGTTGCAGTAAAAGTTCCTCAATCATAAACTATAACTGCATCCTCGTAATCTTCACAGTTATTTGTGTAGGCGACCACAAGTGCCATTTGTCAAATACGTATAACCCGTTACAATTATGCATATCCACCTAATTATATCAAAACATACATGTTCGTGCTTCTGTACGACAATTCGGAATTATAAAACAAGAAAAATGGAAATCGTATGCAAGAACGGTATTTCATAATGCTTTTGCACCGTCCACCTGAGTATAAATCACGTGGACTAATAAAACACTCCCAAGTTAAAGAAACAGTTTATTCCAATGCATACGCAAAATTATTTCAAAAAATTTTATTTGTCAATTTGTGAATATATATTTTAAAAATATAATTTCAAGTAGAGCTACAAAAAATACATCTTGTATTATTCTGAAACATTTGCTAAAATAAGATAGATTCTTGAAACCTTCACAAAGTTATAAAACTGTTAATGACGTGAGCATGATAAAATATTGTTTTCATTTAGTCGCAGGTTGAAATTACCGCAAGAATTTTCTCGACGACATTCACACAAAAGGTTACTTTAATATCACTCTCAGAAACACGTGAGCGTTGCAATTAAATCAGCAGCATGCGATTAACAGTAATCCACCTGCTTCGATCAATTTCATTTTTTATCGAATCCATGACAAATTTCTAAATTTATCTTAATCGGCAATTTACATTTATTTACGAAAACCAACCCAAAAAAAGTTGGTAACGTTAGATGATTATCGATTCAATTAGCGTGCTGCATTTGCAAAAAACAAATTTCGTCACATTTGCAAAACGAACGGTTAAATGTGATCGCATTTCTAAGCAGGTTGCATAACAAAATTCTTCGATTTCCGAATGAAACAACCAGAAGCTACGGTAACATGGTAATTTGGAACTGACGCGCTTAAATTTGCAGCTTTCCAAATAATAATTAATTGGGTAACACTTTTTCTTCAATTTTGGTTATGTATTATGAAAATACGGACAATTCAGTATTATTTGCATATCAATGTGTAAAGAAATTTTTGTACGGTTTTGTACGGTGTTGGGCAACGCGATGAAAAGAAAACCCACATGGATACGAACGAGCCTATTGAAAACTCTAATTAATGCCTTGTGTAATGTGTGTGTGTCAATAATAATTCCTTACGACTTTGTAACTCAAACCTACAGTTATTATTATTATTAATATTATTATTATTATTATTACGGCTTATGAGGAGAATCTTCAACCTCGTTGAGTAACATGTGTGCAAAACAGTTGCAAGTCCTTGTTTTTAAATGCACTATCCTTAAAATGTAAATTCTACAATCCTACATTTGCTTAGGGTTAAGGTTGCGTATTAAATCTTCTGACACAAGACATTATGGAAATTCTTCTTAAGATCTGAATATGTATTTCTGGTTTACAATTGCAAATTTAACAATAGTGCTGTTGTAAATATTTATCTTTTTTAATTTAACACTGCTGGGAAATATAATAATAAAGAACGCTGTTTGTGTTCGCTTGTAAATTGTCTTCATAAGTCTTCATAATTTGAAAACAGATAAGCTTAAGAGCATCAGTTTTGTGACAACAAATTTTAAAATAAACTTAATTTTATAGTAATAACAATATAAACAGTATAAAAAAGAAAGATGATAAATTTAAAACAAACGTATTTTCAAAAAATTAATTATTTCAATTTTGTTAAACTAACTGACAATTAAAATAACAAAATCTCAATAATTAAAAAAATTAAATTAATTTTAAATTTTTCGAAATTTTACAATAAACGAAGAATATCAATTTTTATATTACATTTTATTGCTCCAATATTTTAAAAGTACAATATTCCAAAAACTGAAACAGTTTATTTTATATATTTTTATTAAATTTTGCTTGTATAATTATGTTATTTAATTTATTTTACTGATCATTAAAACATTTTGAATAACTGCATAATTATCTTAATAATAACAATATTTTTTTAATAAAAACTACAAAAAATATTATGAATTCATTTAGAATTTTCAAAATTTCATGTAATAATTCTCAAAATTTTAACTTTGGAATACATTTACAAACATTTTGAATAACTGTATATCGAAAACAAATATGTATAGTATATTTCCTTTTTTAATTATGTTTCTAACAACAATATTTAGTCAATAAAAAATTTCAAAAATTCATATATTAATTCTCAAAATTTTCACTTTGGAATAATAATAAGTTTTTTATAACTTTATAGTATAAAAAATATACCCTGTATAACAAAACTATGAAAAATTTAATATTAATTATTTAAATTTTGTTAATTAAACTAACTAACAATTGAAATCTCAATAATTCAAAAAAATCAAATTAATTAATTAATTTTTCGAAACTTCAAAACAATACAACAATTAATATTTATTTAAAGTAATAAATAATAATAAACAACAATTAAAAAATATTAATTATATAAAAATACACTTTTTTTCTTCTCAATCAAAATTCAAAAATGAAAATAGATAAGCTTAAGATCATATGTATGTAGTATATTCCTTTTTTAAATTATCTTTCTAATAACAAAAAAATATTATGAATTCATTTAAAATTTTCAAAAATTCGTATAATAATTCTCAAAATTTTAAAAATAACAAAATCAAAAATAAAAAATATTTAAAATTAAATTAAATTTTTCGAAACTTCAAAACAATACAACAATTAAGGTTTATTTAAAATAAATGATCATTAAAATTATAAAATCAAATAATAGCTGTTAATAATAATAATAAACAATAATTAAAAAATTTTAATTATATAAAAATACACATTTTTTCTTAATCAAAATTCTAAAATGTCTAATTTATTGAATTTAACAATCATGTTATTATAACAATATAATAAAATGTTTTTAATTGCGTTTTTAATAAGAATAAAATTTCACATTTCAAAAAACAATAAATCATAATTTTCCTTTGAAGAAATTTCTCCCCCAATTAAAGATTTTCCATCGTCAATTTTCCGCGACAGGACGAAGCAATAGAAAATGGGCCAGCGGATAAAAATCGGCGTCGAAGACCGCACAGATGTCCCATTTGGTATCTCTGCTTTCACCGACCATCTCGGGTAAAATAATTGGACAACGCGCCGCGGCAAAACACATCCATCCGACTATCCGCAGTCGAACGTAGATATTCGCGCGCGTGAAACGTTTCTACTCTTCAACAAAATCAACAAAACTATCCTGATTGTTTATATTTTTGTTTGATTTTAAGTGACAAGTGAACCGGTTTAATTTTATTTCGTTTTCGGCCAGTTTTCACATTGCATAAGTCATAACAATTGTTCAAAATCATTGTTTTAATTATTAAATTAATTAATAGTAAATCTCACAGTATTAACCAACTGAACAGTTAATATTCATGTGAACAAATCGCTATATTAAAATATAATGGTGTGAAAACTACAAGAGTACAAGTAATAAAATCGTTTAAATCCAGTAATAACATGGCGGAAGTTGAAGATAAGAAAAATGTGCCGGAGACGGTCGAAGAAACACTCCCAAAGGAAGAAAAAGAAATCAAAAACATCGACACGATTTCCACAAAATTGTCCACGGATCAACTGATATGCAAAAGTCCGCAGGAATCCCCGAACGCTTCGGTCAAATCCCTGAAAGAAAACACGAAGAAACCGCCAGGGAAATTTCAATTCAACGGACTCCTATACTTGGGAATATTGCAAATCATTTTCGGGATTTTCATGATGGTCTTCGGCATTTTAGTCATAACGCATCAGGCCAGCCTAAGTCAGGTGAGTCACTTAATTTTGTCTAATTATAATTGATGCGACGAGCGTAGAAGAAAGAAATGTGTAAATTGACTTTCTAACGTCTCGAATTGTGCCTTTGAACCTTAATGAATTCGGACCGGGCTAAAATTAAAAAGCGAAAATACATTCCATTTCGATTTTGGCCGCGGGCACTAAATTAATTCCGATAGCAAAGTTCTAGAATGTTTGAAACGTAAATGTTTATTTTACAAATTGTTCTGTACTTATTAATTAGATGGACGATTTCCTTCTAATTATTGACAACCTTTTTTTAATGAAACATACATGATAATAAATAAATTATTTGATTTTCAACAAGACACTATTAATTATTATTGAGAAAGTTTTTATTTACAAATTTTTAACTTTTTTATATATTTAGAGTAGTTTAAATCTTTGCGTTTTTAACGTATTTTTGATAAATGTAATAATATAAAAAAGAAACTTTATAAATATTCTATTAGATGGGATACATCACATTTAAATTAAATAAAACATTTTTTATAGAAGAGAAAATGAGTTACATTTTATTCAGAATGGTTTATACGAACAAAATATTTCAATTATGTGTTTTAATACATCATCTTTAATTATTTTAATTCTTGCAAATTGAAGTAAAATATACACAAAGTTTGTTTATAATTGTTTTTAATTTTATTCTGATTGTTTTTTGCATTCAAATACATTAAATGTTTTATTTTATTTGTAGAAACACGAAAATTTTAGTTTTTTAAACTCCAAACAAATGTCGAAAGATATTTCAAACGGAGAATTTTGAAACGGAAACCGCATTTCTGGTCCATTTTAAACCGCACTCTTGCTACAACTTGGCCAATCGAACAATTTCACTTCAAATCCATTTTCATCTTTGTCAAAAACATAAAATCAATAATATTCTCGAACGTAGAACAGGTAAAAGTCATACTTGACGTGCTGACCTATCACGAAGACCCGTTCTAAACATATGCACACAATTATCCATTGCGAAATTATAATCTGGAAGATGACCGTTTGTCCGAATAATACGAAATCATAAAGGATGTGTAATTATAATTGTAACACACAATAATACGCATGTGTCTAAAAGTGCTGTTATAACTCGCACTATTATTATATTGTTGGAGCGGTTATTGAATTTTTTACCAGTTTATTTATATTAAATCTTATATGAATTATTGAGCGTAATACCTTATAACTTACAAGGAAAATCATTTTCTAAGAGTAATATCCTTGTTACTTCAGTAATAGATCGCCGGTAACACCAGTGATTATCTCGTATTAATGGTTCGACATTAAATGCGGCAATTTCTATGAAATTACACACGATTATCTTTTATACATATAACAGGTATCAGATGTGAATTTATATTATGGAATTGTAAATAATTGGTACAGGTTTTTGAAGTTAATTAACATAATAATAAAGCTATTTGGAGCAACGTGAGGAATGCGAAAAGATCCTTGGTTTCACGATACTGTTAATAATAAGGATCGATGATTGTCGATTGTAAACACATCAAGGTTGAACGTTTTATTTGATTGTTGTGGCTTTTCGTTAGCTTAATTACGTTTACATATGCTATATGCTCGGAAACAGAATAAGGACGACTCCCAACTTAATAAAAATAATTTTACGTTAAAAAATTAATATGATAATAATTTAAAAGACCGTTTTTGCAATTTCGAATGCTGTCAACAACGCTTTTCCTGTAGTTAGTTCTGAACGAAAGAACGAAAGCTTGCGCAAATGTAATTATCTTACGACATCTTTGATGTGTTTGTTCATAATTTTACACATTACATTAGTATTAGCATCTTTAAAACCACCATTATTCACATATATAGATATTTGTCGATGTCTATTCAAGCATTTTTTCAGTTTGGAGCAGGAATTTGGGGCGGTTGCCTTGCTATGGCAACGGGAATCGCCGGAGTATTCGCCTCTGCCAAAACCCTCTGCCCGTTGAAGAGCACGGCCCAAACGGTCGCCCGAACCGTCTACCTAGCATTGAGTCTCATCAGCTTGGCTATATCCCAGTTGGTGGTCGTGATCGCAGCTACTGGAGTCGCCCGAGATATCAACTCTACGGAATCCGACGACAAGGTGCTTTTTTATACTATATTGCGCGCACAATTGTGGGAAAAGGCGTAGCGACGTCTAATTTTCATTAATTGACTTGATTAACTGATGGCCTTCGATGATAATCCAGATGACTTCCTGGATGGCAAGTCACGCACTAATATCCATTCTATTTGTTTCGATAAATGGAGGTATTTGACGCGCCTTAAGTTTTTGATTGAGTTTTAATTTGAAAAAAATTAGTAATTTTAAGTAATGGTAGAGAAAACCTTGAGAGATTTTTATCAGGAATTTACAAACATGTTCATTAATTGTTTTAATGTTTGTGACAGTTTAATTTTTAAGGTTCAAGGTTAAATGCACTCAAATATTTAAAATTCATAGTATACTGTTTTAACAATTTGAATTTTACAAGCTCTTATTTATGTCCATTATTTAAACAATATTAATAACAACAATTTCATCTAAATTCTCCTCACTTTCATTTGAAACATTTGACTAAACTGTTACGAACTCTCAGGTACAAAATGAAAGTGTAATTAACCTCGCAAAAAAGGCTGCGAAAGACGCAACTAATAAAAGCATCAAAAATGTATAGATTAATTTAATCCACTTGTTAATAACCGTGAGTTTAATTTGAATATTTGAATAGATGCACAGACTGTTTCCGGTATTCTAAAATCAGATAGAGCGCTTTAATTACATGTTGCAAATTATCTTAATTAATAATTTAAGGTGAAACTTTCGCTGTCAAGTGAACTATTAAACCGGAACAAAAAAATTAAAAACGAACTTCATAAGGTCCATAAGTGTTGTTAACTAAATTACATGCATAATAATTGTCAATTATGAGCCGAAATGAAATTAATTTTCTAGTTAGACACTTTCACTACTTCTTAATTTATCGGTTAATAAAATTTTTGGTGGAGAGCGAAAGTCAATTGACTGCGTTATGTCAGTGAATCCATTATATGTGAAAACTGTAATAATTATTGTTGTAAAATATCTATGTGTGTTTGTCTCGAGGCAGATATGAGATAAACTGGGTTAAATTTGTAATTAACAAATGAACATGTTATTGCGAAATTGTACGGCATTTCAAGGATCAATAATAGTATCAATACTAAAAAATTGAATATGTCGCAACCGCTTAATTTTGGAGATTTTCAGCCACACGTTTACGCTCCCATCACCGAAGACTACTCGATAGAACTGCCCGCAAACTACCACACCATAATGGCGAACTTGGGCCTCCTGACGGTGGCTGCGATCGATTGCATTTGTGCGGCGTTCGCGTCCTACAAAAGCGCAAGAGATGTTTGTCCGTGCTTTAGGAACCAGGACGAGAGTTACAGGGACTTCAACATGCAACACAGCCACGCACTGGTCAACTCCTGGTTGGGGAACCATGGAACGGGTAAACAGCCGCAGTTTTACGTCGTCGCGGCGCCTCCTTCCACACTAGGAAACGTGAGCAAGGTAACCAGTGAACCAGTTTGTCGGATGAAAAAATATTAAATAATATTTAGGTTGTTGACGTCGCCATATCTGTCATTACAATCTGGCTACTTTTACTATGGCTTCTGGCACAAGACAAGAAATGTGTGCCAGTCCGAGTGAACGCGAACATATGCAAAATTGCATTTTTCACCCGGATCATCCCGATGAAAATTTCAACTTTCACGTGAATTATCGAATGTTTATTCATCTGTTAGATCTTAATGGAATTAACATTTGAAAGTGGACGACCGAATAATTATTATTCGCTCTGTAACGGAACGCTGGATCGAAGTTATTTACGAATTTTTGACAATTTGTAACAGTTGCAAGAGGAAGGATCGTTGACCTTTTCTATTGGAGTTCGTCGACGATAATAGTAAATGAAACAACTCATGCTTCGTTGCGTTGCTCAGATAAAAAATGAAAAATACATTTACATAAATATTACCGCTTGCCATTTAGTTATGCCGGTCGCCGTGAAATTCTATTTAAAAAATCTGTGCCCACAAGTACTGTTAAATTGCAAATTTTTTAATTAGTATGTATTGGGTCGATACTATGTATGTAATTCGTTCAATATTTTTATGGAATATTGAAAGACCCGTCTCGATATGTCGCAATGTAGTCCGTAGAAGTTTATCTGGAACATCACGTATTAGAAACCCGATAAAAATTATTGTTTTAATAACGACACCGACCACATATAAATGAAAAATTAGGCGTTTGTGTGTCTGTTAATTAAATAAGTGAAAACACATGCGGACGAAATGCGAACGGACACATTATGAATTCACATCGGTCGAAGAAAAAGTTTTGTTTGGCGATCGAATTCGTCTCGCAAAAACCTAACCGTATCGCACAGAGGCAGTGCACATAAGTTTAAACGAGGAAATGCCGATTTTCCATCGCTTTCTTACTTGCTAAAAATTTCTAATAATGTTCGGACGCAATTTAAAAAACAACCGGCACAAATAGTTTCATCTCGGGATTAAACAACGGGTGAAAGTCGCATTTTACGGAGCAACGAACTTATCAATCGCGATTTATCGATGACTAAGAAACAACATATTCACATCAAATCATTTTTGCTACACAAATTGGAGAGTTTATTTGTAGATTATTTCACACTCACAAATTAATCAAAGAAACAGAAGAGAAGAGAAAAAAGAATCGGATAGAACGGTTGAGTAATGCCCTTATTATTCAACTCATGTATGTCAGAAGTGGCATTATTAAATTAAAACTAATTAGTTATAGATATATTAAACAAAAGAGAGAAATTTGTTCACAGCACAATATTATAGAAGAGTTGCTGTTCAAATTTTTCAGATGAGGATAAAATCAATTATTAAAAACATTCTTAATTAAGCCATCTAAAAGTATGTTGTTCTTTTAAAATATCTTCTTCATATTATTTTAACCAAATCATTTTGCTATACAAATAGAAGAGTTTATTTGTAGTTTATTTCACACACACAAATTAATCAAAGAAAGAGAATAGAAGAGAAGAAAGAATCGGATGGATCGGGTGGGTAATGCCCTTATTATTCAACTGATGTATGTCAGAAGGAGCATTATTAAGTCAAAACTAATTAGTTATAGATATATTAAACAAAAGAGAAAAACTTGTTCACAACACAATATTATAAAAGAGTTGTCGTTCAAATTTTACAGATGAGGACAAGATCAATTATTAAAAATATTCTTAATTAAGCCATCTAAAAGTGTGTTGCTCTTTTAAAATATTTTCTACGTATTATTTTAACCAAATAATTTTTGCTACACAAATAGGAGAGTTTACTTGTAGTTTATTTCACACACACAAATTAATCAGAGAAAGAGAAGAGTAGAAAGAATCGGATAGATCGCGTGAGTAACACCCTTATTATTCAACTGATGTATGTCAGAAGTGGCATTATTAAATCAAAACTAATTATTATAGTTATAGATATATTAAACAAAAGAGAGAAACTTCTTCACAGCACAATATTATGGAAGAGTTGCTGTTCAAATTTTACAGATGAGGATAAAATCAATTATTAAAAACATTCTCAATTAAGCCATCTAAAAGTGTGTTGTCTCTTTTAAAATATCTTCTTCGTATTATTTTAACCATCCGAGTTTCTACCAATTAAACCAGCATAGAAATGATGTTTATTTACCTCGAGTGGCAGATGTTATTTGAACACGAACCGTTGAATTGGGAGCGGTCAAAAATTCCCAACACAATTTATTTAACATGTATGGTATAATAACGAAAGTGAGAGATCGAACCTTGGATTTGTGCAGAATTGAACAGGTGCACAGGACCGGATTCGGGATTCGGAAACACATCGCCAGTCGATTTTATGAAAGCGGCTACGTATTTCGGTCTAGATTTTTTCGAGCCGTTGCCCCGGGGCCAACTTTTCCCTTCATTGCCATTCTCGGTGACTTTAGACGTTAATATTGCAATTCCGATTCTTGCCTAGTTCCAGTGGCCGCACCTTTTGCAAACGACCTGCCTCTTGCAATTTATCACTCGGTGACGGTAACATTTCTTAAATCCGTTTAATAAAGGAATCCAACAACTCAGCAGTCGATAATAAAATTTATTCAAACTATTAAAATACCTCGTTTAAATTGTAACAACCATTGTTTTATACTAGCATAATTGTATATGTAATTCTTCTGCTCTGATAACCATCGGAGTTAACCACATATGTAATGTGTAGCGTTAAAAGTGAAATTATGCAAATCTGAGCATCAGCACAGAAAATTAATTAATCACCGTGTTACAGATGTCCGGCCACTGCACTCCGGTCTTTGCGATTCCTTCTCCAATGGTACAGCCGCAACTAATCGGCTATCCTTTGATACCAGCGCCGCTTGGTCCTGTACCCTCACCAATTATCCCGCCCCCAAACCGACGCGAAATGGTAACAATTCAAAAGTTACCAAAATGGGAAACAAGCTAATAAAACTGTTACAGATGTACAAACTACAAAAGAAATACAGAATGAGAGCCAAGACATCAAGCAGAGAACACACTCCGAAAAGATCCCGATCCAGGTCTAAATCAAAATCGAGGGAACGTGAAGTAACGGAAAGGGATGTGGCAAGTACTTACACTGGATTGGACCGAACAATTGCGGAAGAATTTATAGATATTTTGGATTCGAAGAACAACAGCACTTGCAGCAGCGATTACAGTTGCACGAGCAGCTGTCAAAGTCCAAGTAACGAGTGTTGTAATACCAACAGTGATGCTGCATCCAGGGATTATCTGGTTAATAAAATTTAGTTGGGATCCAGAGCTGACCTATGAAAATTACAAGTACATGATGTATATTTAATGTAAATATAAACATTAGAATTTATAAGACTGTATCTAACAAGGTTCTTGTAATAATAGAGATATAAACTATTCCTTGTTCTAATATCACTTCTCTCGCATAGTTAGTTTGGAATACTTGTTACCAGAGAAGTTTTATACAATATTATGAATAACTGATTTAAGTGTTACCTAATGGAGTTAATTTTCTGTTTTATATAAAAATATCGGAAATACTTAGGAGAAGATAAATCAATACTAACATTAATTGTAAGAATGAATGTGATTTATTTGGTACTATATTGTATATAAGAAATTAAATAAAGAATATAATATGTAATGATTATTAGTAGTGAGTAAAATTAAATTAAATTAAATGATCAATATTGCAACAATTTTATTGAGTGAGTTATAAATAAATATTGCTAAAAATGCTTCTATATAAAATATATAAATAGCACATAAAATATGTTTTAAACAGCAAAGTGCGTTCTATGAAAACCCTGCCCTATACTTTGTAAAATCGTGGAAATTTCTCCCTGATGTTCTGAATGAAAGATATGACAAACAAAATTTTCTGCTTGATCACAAACTTCGTTTTTCGACCTAAAACCAATCAGTCAAAAAATGAACTAACATACTAACTTTTATACCCAGCAATATATCCGAAATAATTTTTTTGATATGTCGAAGCTCCACAGGAACTAATACTCATATAAGTATGTTGCTCAATTAACTACAAAATTAAGTCAATAACAATTAAAAAAACAATAATTTTTCCTCACATCACTCGTTTCTGGATCTCTTAATCTCACACCAATTTCTCCAATCTCAAACAACACCGTTTTATCCATATTTTTCCTATCTCTTGACCCCAGAAACGTTTTAATTGCCTTTTCTATTTGTCTGACGCTTCCGTCCTCACCAATATGTATCAATCCCATATACAAAACTTCAAATCCATACCTACAATTAACTTCCATTTTTATTTCCATTTGCTACGGTGAAAATTTCATTTACACTTTTTTAATGTGAGCATTATCTTCCTGATGGTTAACAACTGGCTTGTATTGATCCTTGATGCTCTGCACGTCAAAGTTTAGATCCTTAAACAGCTGAGCAATTGGCGGAAAAATATCGTTGGTCGAAGTTTGATATGCTTTCACGATTATCATTATAACTGGTTTGGCTTTACTGCTGCGCAGAATCGAGTTCAATCGTCCTTTAGATGAAGCAGTAATGTAAATTCCATTTAGGCTATCCAAAATATCACCCTTGTGTATTTGCTCCTAAAACAGTGACTGGTGAATTCGTTCAAGTTTTAATGAAAATTTACAGTTTCAGCAGCAACTCCAGATGACTCAATGTGTACTATCACAGCTCTGTCTCCTGAAAAACTGTTTAAAACTCAATTATATATATATATATATATATATATATATATATATATATATACAGTCGACTCTTGTTAATTCAAAACTTTCTATAATTCAAAGTTATCATGAGTTCCCTAGAAAGTCTCTTTATATTTCGAACTAAATCAATAAATTTTTATGCACTTGATAATTCGAACGAAAAAATCATCGCAACGTAACAAAACGACGCGTTGACGCGACAATTCAAAGTTGCATAGAAGAGAGAGACAAGTTCAAACTTGTATCACCGTGCACGAGCCTTTGTTTTTGTAATGATTAGTTTGACACGCACTTCTTCACGAATTGGTTTGTTTAGTTAAGTTTCAGTTACTGTTACTCTTTCGTTGGTTGTATACAGATTTAATAAAAGTTTGTGTTAGTTATGAGTCCTAAAAAGAATAAATGCTTGACGATTGGTGAAAAGAAGAAGTAAATCTAAAAAGTAGAGAGAGATGAGAAGAAAAGTGATGTTGCAAAAGAATTTAAGATTCATCTGAGTACTCTCTCAACCATAATAAAGCACAAGGAGAAAATCTATGTTTGTGGAGAAAGTGGAAGTATTAACGATGCAGTTTGCTTAGATTGGCATGGTAAATTGAAGACTTTGATTGAAAACTATGATGCCCGAAATATTTTTAATACTGATGAAACTGGCCTATTTTTTAAATGTTTACCGGACAAGACACTTTTAAAGATGAAAAATATCATGAGTGAAAACATAAGTTTTACTTGCAGTAAATATGGACGGATCGGAAAAAAGGAATAAAATCGTTTCCTACTGATTATCGTGCTAACAAAAAGGCTTGGATGACGACAGAACTTTTTAACAATTGGCTTTTAACAGTTAATGGGGACATGAAACGAAAAAAGCGGAAAATTTTACTTTTTTTCGACAATTGCACTGTCCACAACAGTCCTCCTGCATTTTCCTATGTAGAACTCTACTTCTTTCCGCCGAATACAACTTCCAAATTGCAACCATTGGACCAAAAGATCATAAATAAATTAAAACACGCTCTATGGCAAAAAAATTGTTAAGCTCTTTTTCAACCTCTCGACAAGCAGCTAACTACGAATATCGGCTGGTTCTGACGGGTATTTTACTGATGGACAAGGCATGAAGACTCCTAACGATTCTCAACTACTTAAAAAATCCGGTTTCCTAAAAGAAGATCAGGAAAATCTTTCAATAATTACAGATGAACCAGCAATAGAACAGCAGAGGTGTCAGTTAAGGAAACAAGAGCTTCATTCGACACCTTACAAAGCTTCTATCTACAAAACGAAAGTGATGAAAAAGAATTTCAGGCACTTTTTCTCTTAAAAAAAGTTATTGAGCAGTCTGAGCAGCAGCAATGTGCTTTGAATCAAGCAAAGTGTAGAAATGTACACTCAATAATTAGAACTTTTATATCTTTTCTCTCAATAATTTCGAACCATTTGATATTTCTTGATATTTCAAACGCTCGATAATTCGTAATATTCCCTCCAGTTCCGAATTAACGGGAGTCGACTATATATATATAATATTCCCTCCAGTTCCGAATTAACGGGAGTCGACTATATATATATATATATATATATATATATATATATATATATATATATATATATATATATATATATATATATATATATATATATATATACATATATACCTAACACTTATTCCTAGAGTTCTGCATGGTACAAGTTCGAAGTTTAACGTCTCAGGTAATCGCCAAGTTTGGTCCAAGAAGGAGCAGATGTCTAGGTCTAAATTGAAACTGATTTTGCTCAGCTGCAGTAAGACTGACAAGAAAATTTCCGAAAGTATCTCGTCTCCAATTACAGAGTTTCTCAAATAAAATAAGTGACATTTTTTGCTCAGCATCTAAAAAGTAGCAATTTGTGATAAAACTAAAAGTTAAAATTATTAGGGCGGTACCAAAAATTCGACTGGAACATGAAGACACTTCTTGACCAAACATGTCTTCAACAAATATCTGAACTTAGCGGTGTTGTTTCTTAATCCTGCTTTTTCTTTGGTACTTTCGACACAGTTTATGTAAGTATAAGTGATTATTTCACTTTTTTCTTTTATAATACTGCTCAACCAACAAAAAGGGTCGATTGTTCTATTGAAATAAAGGGTGTTTTGCTGAGTTATAAGGCCAAAGTTGAAGATTTTTTCCAGGGTATACAAGAAATCGAGGGTTGTGGAGTTATTGTCTGTCACTTTTGTTTGTGATGCGTTTTCTTTCAGGAATATTTGTACGCAACCTAAAATAAAAAAGTGAAACGTATTACAATGAATGTACATTTAATTTATCTTTTTTATTATTGTTTACTTTTGTAATAATATTGGTAATTTAAATTTAAAAAATGTACAAGAGAATAAAATATTGATTATATTTTCAGTATATGCAACCACTGTTACATCTAGTAAACAATGCAACAAAATCACAGCAAGAATGTACAATACAACACAAAACAAATTCCTGCAACCTGCTTAAAACATTAAGTGCGCATCGAACATAAACATAACCTTTCGATGCGTTAAAAAATCTACCCCATCAATCAACCCCCATTGGCATTTACCTTTGACATCTTTTAACAGGGGGTCAGTTACTGACATCCTTATCACTGTTTGCCCACTTATCGCCACTTGAACGACTCCACTTATCTTGCCGTATACATATTCCAAAACTTGTCAGTCAGATCGGACCAAAATCAGTTGATTAGTCGCCGTCGTAACGTCGCGTTTTGTTGCGTACACAATGGCCGAGCTTATGCCTAGGGTAGACGAAGTGGTGGCGGCAGCGGAGGCGGTTTACGTTAATGAGTTCGGCGCGAAGCCGGATGTAAGGGTTTATGCGCCCGGCAGAGTAAATCTTATTGGGGAGCACACCGACTACAATGAGGGCTTCGTTATGCCGATGGTGAGTTTAAATAAATCTCTTTTAAAGGATTTCATTTTTGAAAAGTAACTATTAGAAAATGGTTAATTTAATTTGCGGTCTTGTGATTATTACGAAATGTTTGTATGCATAATCGTTTAAATTGGTTGTAAATTTTATATTTAGCTTTTCATTAATCTTAATTATTTGCCTATAAATTTAATATATTTATTTGCAATTTATAATTATTAACCATTTAAAATTTATAGAATATGTATTTTTTATTTATTTCTTATTAATAAAATACTAAATTTTTAAAATACTTTATTGATTTTAATTCTTAATATAAAATAATGTAAATAAGTTATGCAATAATTGTATAACAATTAAAGTCATGGATGTTTATAAAGGTTTAAAACAATTTTTTGCTTGAGTTACCGCCTGTTTTTCGATAAGTAATTACCAGATTTATCAGTGTTTTTTACGTGATAAAACCGCAATTTCGCAAGTCGAGTGATTTATTATTTAACACAACAAACATCAATTTACACGAAGATGTCTATCTACAAATTAGTCGAATCAAATTTGTAACGCTTAAACACATCACGCTGCTTAATTTTTCCTTCACGTGATCTTAAGTGGTTCATGACCTGTTTAAATATGTTTGCTTTAAACTGCATTCGGAAATATTTAATAGAAAAACCTAAACGTGGTATATTTTTCTCTCATTCGCTCCGATTAATCTAATAATAGCGAAATAATCGAACTTATCTAAATTCAAACAAACAAAACGTATCTAAAGGTCAAAAACGGCCAAATCTTCATCGATCTTTTGTTGACACAACACAAAATTCAACATCAACATCCTTTGTTTTAAGGCACTGCCCTTAGTCACAGTCATCGTGGGCTCAGCAATAGAAGGAGAGGAAACTACCCTCGTAACGACCAACATCGATGCAGATAAACCACTAAGAACCACCTTCGAAGTACCCAATAAAAACTCTTTGGTCAGAACTATAACTCCTGGCCCACCGAAATGGTCGAACTATGTGAAAGGTGTAATTGCAAATTATCTGGGAAATCTTCCGCCCGCCTTCAACGCGGTGATTCACACGAGCGTGCCGACAGGGGGTGGTCTGTCCAGCAGTGCTGCCCTAGAAGTTGCAACTTATACATTTTTGGACGCAATCACCGAACCAAACACGATCATGTAAGTTCTACTAGTTATCATGACCTTCGTTCAGTTGATAGTTACTATTATAAAACTACAAGATAACCCGTTGAGGGAATGCAGGCGAGTAATTTTGGGGGTCAATACTTGTTTACAACCTGCATATAGTGACGTAACTAGATTTTTATTTTCGCAGGCCGACTGATAAAGCTCTGGCGTGTCAGAAGGCTGAACACGAATACGCCGGTATGCCATGCGGCATCATGGATCAATTCATTTCTGTTCTTGGAAAAAAAGACAATGCGTTGCTTATTGATTGCCGGTACGTATATGATATATATCTAATTAAATTGAGAATTATAAGTTTAGTGTTTTTTAACAAAAACGCAGCTGATATGTAAAGCGTAAGTAATTTCAAATTTAAAATTGATTATCTGATAAACAACAGAAGTGCAAAATCTGTATGAAATTGTTTTAGACACTTGACTTCTACTTTAATTCCAATCACAGATCCGAACTATGTTTTCCTGATCACAAACTCGAATGTAAAACACGAACTGACTGGTAGTGAATATTCGACCAGAAGAAGACAATGTCAAGAAGCTGCACAATTAATTAAAAAAATTAGCCTTAGAGATGCAAATTTAGATGACATCAACTGTAAACCTCAATTATTACATCATAAAATCATTATGTAATAATCTGTTTCTAGATTTAATATCCATTAACACGGATAATGATATTGTAAAAAGAGCGAGACACGTTGTGACAGAAATCCAAAGGACCGTTGATGGAGCTGAGGCATTGAAGGAAAAAAATTATGTGAAATTCGGACAATTGATGGTGGAAAGTCACAATTCTCTAAAGAATGACTATAATGTGTCCTGCCCTGAAATCGACCAACTCGTAGAGTTGGCATTACAAGTTGATGGTGTTGTGGGCAGTAGAATGACTGGAGGAGGTTTTGGAGGCTGTACAGTCACTCTGGTGTGTACCATATAAGGCTTAGTTAAACTTTTTGATGATTTTTGTTTTGATTTTTAGGTTCACAGTCGGTCGGTAGATGATGTTATTGCAAACATTAAGAAAGGTTATAAAGGGAAGCCTGCCTTTTATGTTTGTAGTCCAAGTGATGGTGCTCGACAATTTTGATTGTTTCTATTAAAGTAAAACAAAAGTTAAATTCTAAATATACGTAAACGTCATACTAAAATTATTATTAAATGAAAATACTTATTTTTTGAAATGCGGTGTTTTCTTATCTTCCCAAATGGAAAATTGTTAACAGTACTCATAAAATAACTTTAATCATAAACTGGGTTTCATTTAATATGTAGAGTACCATAAAATAGGAGCAATAAAAGAGCAATACGATATATTTGCTCCAATCTTAATTATATTCATTATAACAGTAATGTCAGTATATTAACAACCTATAGAACACAGATACCATATAATTGAACTCATTTTATTAATGCTTCTCAATCCATTATAAACTAAGTCAGGCAAATATATGTAAATTACATCATTTCAAACAGTCGTTAATGTGATATTTACTTCTTATGATATTCTGATGAATTCGAGAGGTTGTTCAATTAAAATAAAATATGCATGCTTAGCCATTTATCTGAGAAACTTTAACCAAAGCTAATAAAAGATCAAACTAGAAAACAAAATTTACTAATTAATAAAACAAAATAAGTAAAATATATTTAATTACAAAGAAATTAGATTTAAAAAAATATATTAACAATGAATTGTACACCAAAATATCTAATTGTAAGGAACTGTTAATGCCTTCACATCGATCGCCTGCACAACATTTACCGTATGATGGAAAATTGTCAAATCCTTTAATTTCTTTTTTTTTTCCTTCCTATACAATTCCCATTCTCACAAAAAAAGAAAATTCATATTGATGATTTAATTTTAAAAGATAAAACATTTGCAAATAAAATTTAAAACAAAGTACTTGAGCAATTCTCAACGAGATTAAAATCCGTCCCTCGATACTTATATTGCTCAAATTAGATTTTAATGGACAAAAGTTCTGACTCTGAACCTTTTCAATATCAATCGGTGTTCAATCAAGCCGATTGCCCATTGATTATAAAATGAGCGTTCTGCGTGTTATGAAACGAAAAAGGATTAACAAAAGGAGTTATCAGTACAACATGTTACGAGATGGTGTTACGAAAATGTTAGGTATTGAGATAAGTGTTTAGTGCGCCCTCTATACAATTATATATTAAAGTAGACATGACGTTTACAGAGTTAGATTACAAACGTCTAGTTTTGACTACCGTCAGCCAGAGGTCAGAAAAAATAAAGTTGTTAGGAGCCGTAGCAGATGGAGTTGAAGCGGATATGGATTGTGTACATGCACCGTCTACTGTGTACAACCGAATCTCACGTGTTTACCAACACGCAGAGCGTGCAGCATACCGACCGAGCTGTTATGAAACCAACCATCTCGCGACCCAAACCGTGTGAGCCGTCCATCCCTTCGTCGTGCGACCCACCCCCGAAATAGAACGCAGCACCCCGTGCGAGTATCGCCCCGTCATAAAAGTAAAGGTGCGAAACGTAGTGTTTGAGTGTGGTGAGTGATCGATTCAGTTTTCGCGACTCCTTCGGCCATGTCCTCCGCATACAACCGCACCGCCGAGAGCGACGCCTGGGCGCTGCTCGCCCTCAAGTCGGCGCCCGCGAGCCCCTCCGGCGTCCAGTGGAGCCCCGACGACAAGGGCGAGGCGATCGCGCGGATAGAGGGCCGCGAATTTGAGTATCTGGTGCGACAGAACCGCGTGGTCATCGGACGAAACAGTTCACGTGGTGATGTAGACGTTAACATGGGCCACTCGAGCTTCATATCGCGCAAACACCTGGAGGTCAAGTTCGACCACCCCTATTTCTACATGTTGTGCAACGGGAAAAACGGCGTGTTCGTTGACGGGGTATTCCAGAGGAAAGGCGCCCCCTCGATGCGGCTACCCAGATCGTAAGTCCGATCTTGTTATGTAAACAAAGTGTGTTTGTATCGGGAGGCCTTGATAGGTTAAAGCGCATACACGCATGTACTGCTTTGCTTGCTCCACGAGATTTTTTTTTATTAATCGTTTCGTTTACGTTTTCCATGTTCATCACGTGAACCCCTTTTCCCGTTGTGGAAAATCAATACCGGCGAGGTCGGATTTTCACTTCCGGCCCCCCCCGAAAATAAATAAAACCGACGTCAAAATGTTCCTCTGGAACGTTTCGATATATTAATTAAATTTTCCACTCGTGGCGGACGCGATCGAATTGGAATTGTTGTTAGGATGTCGTCATCAAAATAATGGTCGCGTAAATAAACATCGGTCGGTACAGTCGCCGACACTGTCGGTGTTTGTATTTACCGGAGCGGGTGATGCAATTGGATTGGATTTAGTTGGATGTTTTGGATGTTTTGAATGTTTGTTGTCGATTGTGTGACGAAGGGAACTCACACTACTTTTTCCTTAAAATTACATTTTTTCAGGTTGTATTTTATAATGTTAACACAAGCGGAAGACTTTGCTTTCCTCTTTCAATTATTCTATGTCACAGTCACCAACTGTTTTTTTACACATTTTTTACTTCAGTTCTTTATTTTTACAGTCTCCACCATAACTAATGTGACTTGTGGAATCTAATCAAAAAATTGATTTTGGTAATAATTTCGAGGTAAATTAAATTGGGCACCTCGATCCGATCATTTCAAATCAATTATTTTTCTAAATATCTCTCTTTTCATGATATTTGTTCTAGAAATATTCAATTGGATTAGTAATTTTGTGACAAACAAATATTTTTCTCAATGTTCTCACTGTTTATCTTTTGACAAGGCACTTTCAAAAGTTTTATTTAATTTTAGATAAATCAAAGTTTTAAGTTGAGACAAAATACCATTGTAAAATTTGTAAATCTTTTCCTGTTTTGGACAGTTTCTTAATAAACTTGTATATTTTGCTCCTGTCAATTAAAAAGAAATTTTAATATTAAAAATGTTAAATTAAAATACTGCTGTAAATTATCGAGTTCTTCTTTAATATTAGATGAGTTAAAGGTCTAATTTGAGAGACTATACCATTGTAAAATCTGTAAATCCATCTATTCCATTTTGGGCAATTTATCAATAAACTTATAAATTTTCCCCCTGTCAATTAAAAAGAATATTAAAAATGTTAAATTAAAATACTGCTGTAAATTATTGACTTCCTCTTTAATATTGGATGAGTTAAAGGTCTAATTTGAGAGAACATACCTTTGTAAAATCTGTAAATCCATCCGTTTCATTTTGGGCAATTTCTCAATAAACTTATATATGTTGCCCCTATCAATTAAAAAGAATTCTACTTTAATATGAAAAATGTTAAATTAAAAATACTGCTGTAAATTACTGAGTTCTTTAATATTAGATGAGTTAAAGGTCTCATTTGAGAGAACATACCATTGTAAAATCTGTAAATCCATCCGTTCCATCTTGGACAATTTCTCAATAAATAAACTTACATATTTTGTTCCTATCAGTTAAAAAAAATTCTTCTTAAACATTAAATACTTGATTTGTTTAATTGACATAAAACTAAAATAATTATTTGTTTTGAAACATTTTATTTTAACCAATTTTAATTGGTGTTATATGTCGAAGCAGACACATATTGTACCGTTGTAAATCTTCTGTTTTCCAAATAAATTTTTAATGTTATCAGAAAATTGTTTGTCATATTCCGATTACAAAATCGAAATTATTATTATTAGCATTAGATTTCGATAATGGTGATTGGAATATTTGTATTTAAATGTCTAATTAGATTTGGTATCCTAATAAGATTTGTTCATATTATTTCGTTAAAATGCTCATATTTCATAATTAACTAATAAGACAACATGATGTATTGTTTTTAATATGCTTTAATTATTTAGTAAGTATTTATTTTATTAATTTTAACACAAAACCGAGACACAATCGAACCGTCCGAAAAACTGTCGTCATCCTTGACCCCAAAAAATCCGTAAACATCGAAGAACTGTTTCGCACATACTGGTCCGACCATAGGCAATCGATAGACGCAACCGGCAACCGGCAACCGGCAAACGCCAAACGGCAACCGGCAACGAGCAACGGGCGACCGGCGACGTTACCCGCAACCACCGAGACGATCCGCTCGTTTTAATGGTCAAAATATTGACCGTGAACCGAAACGCAAAAGGGGAAAAACGCCGGATCGATGCCTCGCAACAAGAAACACGTGGTTCGAAATTTCCGCGACGTTTCGTTTGTTCTCCTTTTTGTTTTTTTAGGCCGACATCGACGACCGGTCTGTTTTGTGTGTCAGGTGTGTCCGTGGACTTTATACCATTTGGTTGTAGAGGTCGATTTCGTTTGGCACATTCGGTGTGCTCGATAAACCTGCAGTCTAGTCTGAACGTGTAACCACGAAACTAGTTCTTCGGTCTATAAATTTGCAACATCACCTACTCCATTTCGGATTCTACAACAATATTTTGCCTTGTTGTTTTGTACGCAACACCTAACTTGGTTGATTAAAATAATCAGTATGGCTGGATTGTTAGATTATAAACGCGTAGTTACAAATATAAACTTTCATGACTAATTGGAACGATAACAGAGATTATTTTGGACACGGGATAAATGGAACGCCAAAATATTTGCAAAAACGATTAGTCAAATCCGTTCCGGCAAGTCGAAACGCTAAATTTTATGATGGTGGTGCCACGATTTGTTTGTCACTACTTTGCTATCTAATTTGCAGTTGTAAAAATTCACCATGGTTTAAACCATGAACAACTAACAAACTAAGATGACAAATAATTCCTTGTTTATCTTGTGTGCTTTGTTTAATGTTATACATACAGTCACAGTCGTGACATTATCAAAATATTCCAATATCATTGTCAGGATTAACTGCATCACGGACTAGAACAATCTTTAACCTTTCACCACGACTCTCTTATTTCGTTCAGATCATACATTAGCTCCTTTCAGTAAATCGACGCCTTTATTATTTAATCATTTTAAGGATTTTGTGTTGAGGTCATTATATTCAACACGCTTGAAATAAATTTTAGAAGAGGTTACGGCATCAAATAAGTGTAATGTGTGTAGTGAGGTGGGATTTGGGAGAGGCAGATTTAACTGAGGACTTGAAGGATGTAAATGTGATGAAAACGTAAATGCTGTCGATGGGTTCTCATTGAAGCGAGAGAATTGGGGGGAGAGGAAAAGTAGTCGATTTTTAGACTGCAATATATACGAGGGTGATCTGAAAAGTTTCAGGCCTCAACCCAAAGAACGCTGCACTCGTCAATAAAAAGCAGTGAACGCGCAGTTTTTAGTTGACAGTCGTTTGAGTGAGTCGATGTGAGTGTTTTTGTGAAAATGAAAAAAATTGAGTATCGAGCTGTTATTAATTTTTTTTTTTTGAAAGGCCAATACGCCTACGCAAATCAAAGATGAGTTGGACTCTGTGTATGGGGACTCTGCACCATCATTTACCACAGTGAAATTTTGTGCAGCTTAGTTTCTTACGTATGAGCTTGGGAGATGATGAACATTCGGGATGTCCAAAAACTGCAACAACTGACGATAACATTGGTAAAGTTCATCAAATGGTGTTAAACAACCGCTGAATTAAAGTGAGAGAGATAGCAGAGGTAATGAAAATGTCCAAAAAGCGTGTCTGTCACATATTAAATCAAGATTTAGACATGAGAAAGCTGTCCGCATGTTGGGTGCCACGTTTGCTCACGTTAGACCAAAAACGTGTTTCTATGAACATTTCCAATGCTCTGTTGGCGCAGTTTAGGCGCAATAAATCCAAGTTTTGGCGCCGATTAATTACTGTAGATGGAACTTGGATACACCATTATACGCCCGAAACAAAAATAAAGTCAAAACAGTGGAATGCATAGGGGGAATCGGTTCCAGAAAAGGCAAAAATTGCGGAAAAACGACCACATTTGCAGAAAAAGAAAATTCTGTTTCACCTCAGCGGTTGCCACAGCTAAAATCCATGAATTACGGTTTGAACTGCTTGACCATCCGGCTTACTCACCAGATCTAGCCCCAAGCGACTTGTTTCTGTTCCCTCATCTAAAAACTGCGCTCGGAGGACAGAGATTTTCATCAAATGAGGAAACAATCACCATTGTGAACAATTATTTTGCAGAGAAAAACGCCGAGTAGTATTTGGACGGATTAGAAAAATAGGAGAATCGTTGGGAGAAGTGTGTGGACTTGCAAGAAGATTTTATAGAAAAATAAATTAAAAAAAAAATTGTTGTATCATTGTTGGGTCGGAAGCTTTTCAGACCACCCTCGTAGAGTGGGTGAAAAATTCCGGATACTGAGAGAAGATATTTTCTGTTAGTCGGTGTGACCTTCACGGTGAGACTGCGCGGAAAAACTTTCGGTGTCCAAGTGTCCGTTTTGTGTTGCGTTGTTTTTAATAGAACAACCTTGACATTTTTAATGATAAGCCAGTTGTTTCTGTACGGAATCGACGATCGACGATCGACGATCGACGAAAACAACGGGCACTCGCGAAAATCGCTATTTATAACCGCACCGCACTTCCTCCGTCGTACCGGCGTTATATTTACGAGAATGACTCTGCGAGTGTTTTTCCACCCTGCGTTTAATGCCGGTCGCAATCTAAATTTACCCCGCGCGTATACATTATTCATGGGGCACCGGATCGGGTCGATCGCGCGGCCGGTTTTACATTGCGAAGACGCAATTTGACGCGAGGAGAAAGTCTAGAAAATGAGCCGTGTTTACGTTCGCGCTAAACACGCTAAAAACAGACAACGTCGCGACCTTTGCGAACAATTTACCCGCGACCTTGGGACCGATACGACCAATTTTTCGGGATAATGACGAAATATCTAATGTTGCCGGTTTATTTAAACATATGTTATTTTCGGAGGTTTTTCGCGGTACTGTTAACGTAATGTCTCAACTAACTAAGCGTAAATATTTAGAACCGGAATAGATCTCGGGCCTAGTACAAATATTATCATTTTTCTGACGAACGTTGCCTCTCTTGTTTGTTTACTTACAAAGCCGCGTTCCCCGTAATCGAAAAACAGATAAATTATTTATAAAGGCCGGCGTATTAAATAATTCTGTTATGGCAAGATTGTGGGCATGTAGACAGGCTTCAAACAGAAAATACATACTGGGTAACAAGTGCGTTTGTTTATTCGCCGATTATGATACATAAGCGACGCGATAAAACCGGCCAATTCCCCTTCGTTTCATTTCTGTTTCTTAATATGTAGAAATATATTTTCTACTCACTCTATTCTTTAAAATAATATAATTTAATTATTTTTTATTATTAATATTAATAAATAATATTAGTCATTTTTATTTAAATCGTGTAAAATACTATTTATACACCTCTTATATTTATAGTAATGTTACTCATTTACCTATTTCTCCTTCGATTTTGAACTGTTTCTTAAGTAGAATATATGTGTTCAAATACCCCGTATATTTTTAGATTCTGTTCTTTATTTCTTAAGTAAAAATATATTTTTAAACATCCCCCGTATATTTTTTGATTATTTTTTTAAATAAATACATTTTTATTAATAAAATGTCATATTAGTATAGTATTTATTTATATTGGGAGAAAATACCCGTGTAAAATAACTTCTAATCTTCTTCCTTCTATTTTGGACTATTTTTTAGTAGAATGTACGCTATCGCTCATATGTAGAGCAATTTTAGAAATTTTCATTTGTCTTGATAAATGTCTACGTTTAAATAACCATATTATTGTCAGTTATGTAGTATGTTTGATAAAAACAATATATCAATATACTTGTTTATTAGTGGGTTTAGTTAGGCATCTATTAATATTTGAAAAATATTCAAGGTCAAAAGTAGAGCAACTTTATAATAAAATAACCGTACGTACATTTAGCCTTCTTTTATTTAGTATCTAGTAACATACCGATTATTTTTAATAACTTCTAAACACCTTTTCTTTATTGATTTTAGTAGCATTTCAATTTACTCGTTCGAAATTTCTTTTGAGTGATTTTGAACTTCTTCGTAGTGTTCATCCAGATTTAACAGTTTTTTGTATGGATTTTCCGGTCTATTTTTTCTCAAAAGTTTTCCATTGAATGAGGTCTGAGTTTTGTGCTGGCCAAGGCATCATGACACGTACTCCCTGAGAAGCGAACCATTCTTTAACTATCTTAGACGTCTGTTTCGGATCGTTGTCGTGCTGTTTATCGTGACTCTACAGAATGTCACGATAAACAAAACGATCCATTATCCAGTGTAGGACCATGCCAAACTCAGAAAAACATCTCCAAACCATAATGCCTCTTCCACCATGCTCCACATTAGAGTCTAGTGTACTTGGGATTATACCTTTCATTAATTGGTTCTCTCACCTATGAAATGCCATCAAATTTGAATAATTGGAGCCGACTTTCATCGGAAAACAAAATTGTTTTCCATTGCCCATCTATCCAGTGCACATGTTCTCTTGCAAAAAATAGTTTCGCTGCTCTGTAGTTTGCAGATATGAAGGGCTTCTTTGCTGGTTTTCTACCACAGAGACCAGCTGCTTTTAGTCTTATTTTTTGATTAATAAATTGATAAAAGTGTCGCGAATAACAAGCATTTTTATTTTCCTGTCCAAAGCTATGTGAGTCTGACCTTTCCTACTAATTTTCGGAACTCCTTCCAGTGTATTCCTTCTGTTTAAATTTAAATCTACTGCAATTTTGCTCTACTTTTCACCATTCCGGAACATTTCTACAATTTATTGCTTAATTTGTATTGATATGTGGTCACTTTTAGGCATTTTTAGTTTTAAGGAATGATGTCGGACACAGAAATAAATTATAAAATATTGGGTTTGGTTGTTTTACTTATAAACCCTTCCCGAAATAAAATGTTGCATAAAAACTATGTAAATAAAGATATTCGTGATTGAGATACGAAATGTTTAGGCACGTATTCATTATAAAATTAATTTAAATTAAAAAGAATTGTTCTTTTAATAAAATGATTATGTTTTTTAATTTGTTGCTCTACAATAAATTCGTTTTTATTATTAAGGTCATATTAGTCATGTTTATATAAATTGGGAGAAATTACTTGTGTAAAATACCTAAATTTTCTTCCATTTTGGTCTTTTTCTGTGTATTTAAACATCTCGTATATTTTTAGATTCTGTTCTTTAAAATAATTCTTTTTTTTTTAATATTAATATGTCATGTTAGTCAAATACATTTAAACTGGAAGAAAATACTGATATAATGTCTCTAATTCTCATTTCATTCTTAAGTAAAAAGTGTATTTTTAAACATCTCGTATATTTTTTGACTCTGTTCTTGAAAATACATTCATTTTTATTATTAAAATGTCATTAAATCTTCTTCCTTCCATTTTGGACTGTTTCATATGTAGAATGTATGTATTTAAACACCCCATATATTTTTAGATTCTGTTTTTTAAAGTAAATCTTTTTTAATACTAATAGATCATATTAGTCTAATATACTGCGTGTAAAAAATTTATTCAAATTTTTTTAGAAAAATATTAACCAATTACAGAATAATAGGTCGGACCCCCCTTTTAATTAATACACTCATTGACGCGTCGTTGTATCGATCTAATGAGATTATCGACATATTCTTCTGATATCTCATCCCAGGCGAACTGAATCTGACGTCATAGTTCATTAAGAGTCCGTGGAGAAAACTAAGCGTCGCCCCATCATATTTCACACATATTCGATTAGGGAAAGATTTGGAGATCTGGGTGGCCAAAGCAATAAATTCACATGGGAGGCTTCTAGCAAGTTATCTTGCTGAAAAACTAATCCGAGATCTATTCTTATGTAGGGAAGAAGAAGAAGGTTTCAAAACGTCATCCACATATTGCTGGGACGTCATATTGCCTCTAATGAAAACTGAACCTATAATGTTGTGAACATGCCTCTTCAGAGCAAAGCGAGGATCACGTCTTTCTCTACGTCGTCTCGTTACTAACGCATGACCATCGGCATGCCCAAGCAAAAGCGTGATTCATCATTAAACACAATGTAATTCCATTCCTCATTCCACTGTTGACGTTCCTTACACTACGTTGGCGCCTATGGTTTGCTGTTAGAAGTAAAACCAAAAAAAGCCAATAACTCTATAGGCCAAAAGAACTTATACGGAGGTAAACAGATCGAATACCAATTGACCTACCTTCATCGGCAATTATCTACGTTGAACTCATCCTGTCCCTTAGGGCCAGGTTTCAAGGGCAGGGGCTATCGAATCAAAAATTTTTACATGCAGGAATTTCGGACTTTTTATGGGCTCATGAATGAATGCTCAAAAGAAAAAAAATGTAGCTCAAAAAAGAATGAGTCTCTTTTTAAATTTTAAGTTTTCTATGTACTTATACTTTTCTCATTGACATTAAATAGTTAATTCTGTCGATTTCGAAGTGTTCTTAGTAGTGACATTTCGGGCTTCTATGCATTTTATGACGCCTTTACTTTACTCCTTTGAAAGAAATCCTTTACTTTACTCTTTGATTTTCCAGATGCACCTTCAGGTTCCCGAGCACGAACATCCGACTGTCGTTCCAGTCGCTGGTCGAGGACGGATGCGAGGCGCCGCCCCGCGTTCGCGAGGTCTCCCCGGTACGAATGAGGGACCGTGCGGGTGGCGGCGGCGGCGGCGGCGGCGGACCAAATTCGTTGGCGCCGCTTCGCATCAACATCCCCGACGCCGCCGACGTATACGGGTCACCGTTCCCCTCTCCCACCGGCACGATCAGCGCAGCCAACAGCTGTCCGGCTAGTCCCAGAGGTAAACGTAGATGTCAGATTCGAATTATTTATATCCACCTTTATAAAATCAACGAGTTCTTTTTAACGTATGAAAGTGTTGAAACACTGTTTAAGGTAGTAAATGATGTTTCTTTTTACAGGAGGTCACCATGGTGGTAATCATTCGAAAAGGAGCGTGTCGGCGGAATTGCAGATGGTGGCACAGTACGCTGCCCAGGTGGCCCACAGGGACGACAGTCATCACATACAGTCGAGTCATAGTCCCGACTACAGGCAACCAACGTCGAACGGAAACTCGGTATGACGAAAAGATGAGAAATATATTTCTAATACGGGTCTTTTACGAATACGGAATTTTTTACATTTCCATTGATTTGAGGTTTTGCTTGACACGTTCGAATTAATAATCATATTTTTCTTTCCTTTCATTATCTTTGGAGTACTTCAATTATATAGTAAATAATGCAGTTTGTGCTATTTTTGCAACGATTGGACTTTATCATACTGGGATTTTTCCAATTGATTAATAAAACATTCAAGGTAAACAACAATCTTATCATTTTCACGTTCTTTTGGAGTTTGATATAATACATTTTTAAATTATACACAATCAATCGTAAATAACAAACAATATTGTAAATTGTAAAATTTTGTATTTGTTTTATTTATACTTATAATATGCTAATAAGACAATCATTTATTTACAAGCAACAATAAAATCATTTAATAGTATTGAAGTTTAAACGATTTAAAATTATGAAAATTGTGTATCTAAATTAAAAATGACATTATATAATAAAATAATGAAAATAGATAATTATTTAATTTCCACGAAAATTGTGTTATATTTTTTTATTTTACTTGAGCGATCAAAAGATGTATTAGAGACACTAAAATTTGAAGAGAGAGTTGTGAAAAAGTGTTAATAATTTGAAAAATTACATTAATCATTTAGTACTGAGACATACCTCTGAGTATTTATAAAATTATTTGGTTGATAATAATCCGTATGTAAACAATTCAAAAATTACGAAGAAATTATGAATCATCTAATTTAATATTAGTTATAATTTTGTCATTATATAATGGAAAATTAAGTCAGAAAATATTTCTAATATTTTTATTGATCATTAAGTGTACATTTCATATTTTTTTGATCAAATACTGTCAACTATCAACTTTTAGACAATTAAAAATATTAACCTTGTTTTTACATACTATCTTCAGAGTAGTATTTGTAAAACATTGTAGTTTAATTTTTCTGTTAGATAGACATTATCACACTGAGCTTTTTTATATTAATAAGACTTTCAAGGTAATCTTCAATCTTATCATTACCCACGTACAATTAAAATTTGATTTAAAAACGTTATTCATTAAACAGTAAATATCAATTAAATTTTTTATTTATTTATTTCGACATTCATTATTATTATGTGCAACTTTAAAGTGAAGTTGAATGTCGATCAATCTTATATAAATTAAAATATTCTTATTTTAACATCACTAAATTGCTGTATGTATATAAATATTCGTTTTTTAGTATCATCTTTTGAATTGATTATGTAAAAACATTGTAGTTTAATTTTTGTTTTTAGTATATTTTATCACAACGAGACTAATTGGTATTCAAAATGAAATTATATAACGCATTTTTAGTTCAAATATTTTGTAAAATCTGATAAACCCTTAAATAATATAAACCAATAATTTCTGAATTCAGTATTTTTTTTTGTCGTTAAAGTATATATTTTTTATTATTCTGTAAATTCAATTTTATCAACTTTAGCTAATCTTGCATTTTAAGTATTATATTTTAATTTTTTCTTGAGGGAATTATAAAGATTAGTAGTTGTTTGGTAGTGGATAGACTAATCTACTTGACATTGTCAAGATTAAATTATTTATTATTTTATTTAATTTAACGTATTTGTAACACATATTATACATAAAGTTTATCCTTCTATACTCCTCCATATGAACATTAATTATGCCAAGTCTCACATTCCTTTGTGAACATAATGTGCTTAAAAGAGATAGTGTTCTTTTTCTATAAATATATAGATTAATCTTGTCTTCTACATTTAATCTTCATAGTACATATGTAAAAACATTTGACTTTCATCTTTGAATATTTAGATTTTATTACATTAATATTTTTTAAGTTAATGAATAAGAAGTTTAGTAGGAATAAGGTAAGTTTTGGAATTTGTGTGTGTAAAATGAATATTAAAATTATTAAATTATGATTATAACACATATTTAATTAAGATATTAATTATGTACTCTTATAAAAACTAATGTTTGCCACTATTCCTATTCTTTCATCATTAAAATATTTATTTTATTATACTCGAACGTTCAAAATTCTAGCAACTTTAATAAAATTTAATGGCATATGTTAAGTATTATATTTTGAGGTTTTTATTAAAAAGATTAATGTTGTTTTCATCTTTTTTGAAGTAATTTGAAATATTGCAGTTTCATTTTCACGTTAGATAGAATTTATCAAACTGATATTTTTTTAAGTTAATTAATGAAACTTTCAAGATAATCTTCAGAATTATCAGTTCTCACGTATTGTAAAAGGTTGATATAAAATACTATTTTTTATGTAGTAATTAATTTAATACACTTATAAATTCTAAATATAAACCCTCTGTTTTTAATATTTTTATTTATTTCGATTTATAATCTATAAAATTATATAGATATAATTCTATTTAAATTGTATATAAAACTTAATTAATTCTACCAAAGAGTCATAATATTTCTTGAATCTTTATTAAATGTGAAAGTTAAAGTTATATAAAATATGTTTAGTTATAATATTTATCAATTCAATCAATATATCTTTTAATTTGTTTTCCTGTAATAAACCAATGTATTTTATACAAACACATTATACCAAATTTATATTTATTTAAATATTCTCAATTTCTTATGTCTTATATATCAATCAAACTATTTAAAATTAAATTTGAAATTATATAATGCATCATTACCTTGCCAATACAAAACACTAATTTACTGTACTAAATATATAAATTTCTTTTCAATTTTTTAGGGGTAGACTGAATACATAAAATACTCCCATTTTAACACCTTAGGCTATGCACGATATATTTGTAATTTTTGATTTATGATTTTACTTAAATAAAAATTACATTACATAACATATTAACAAAAGTTAATTTTTATTGAAATGTTGTTAAAAAACAGCTCTAACTTGACGAATTTCCTACGGATCACACGCGTAATTTAATAATCTAAAAAACAATAGTTTTCCTCACGTCATTCGTTTCTGGATCTCTTGATCTCACACCGATTTCTCGAATCTCAAACAACACCAATTTATCCATATTTTTCCTATCTCTTGACCTCAGAAACGTTTTAATTGCCTTTTCTATTTGTCTGACGTTTCCGTCTTTTCCGTTATGTGTGAATTTTATATACAAAACTCGATTTTCCTCGATGGATGTTGCCAATCTGGATGTTAAGTAAAATCTTAAATGGAATAACCTAAATATATTTATTTAAAGATAATAGGTTTAATTATGAATAACATATTTTTTATTGCTATTGTCTTATAAAGGTTAAATATACCCTAACAGAAATAATTATTTTTATATTTTTGTTTCGTCTTGTTATGTCCGCTACCAAGATTCAAATGAAAATGGTGTTTAAATTCAGGTTGAATTCAATTTGACTTAGTCTCCTTTATCGATCGTAACATACATAACACGGAGAATCCCTAAATAATCTGATGAGAAATAGTATAGTATATAGTTAACATTTCTTCTCTTATATCATTTTTTTTTCTGCCTAGAAATAATGTTGTATCTATGGCGTTTATAGATCCCCCCAGTGGTGATAAATGAAAGTTACGTCGCGAGCAGCAGCAATAAGGACGAGAGCAAACCGCCGTTTTCGTACGCGCAGCTGATCGTACAAGCGATAGCCAGCGCTCAGGATAAACAGCTCACGTTGTCCGGCATCTACAGCTATATCACCAAGCACTATCCATACTACCGGACGGCGGACAAAGGCTGGCAGAATTCGATCCGGCACAATCTCAGCCTTAACCGTTATTTCATAAAGGTTCCTAGGAGTCAGGAGGAGCCCGGCAAGGGTTCGTTTTGGCGGATAGATCCCCAATCCGAGTCGAAGCTTATCGAACAGGCGTTCAGACGGAGACGACAGCGTGGCGTGTCCTGTTTCCGCGCCCCATTCGGTTTAAGTTCCAGGTAGAGATGCCTCAACCATGTTCTAATATTTAAATCTTATGAATGTAATTTTGCAGGAGTGCTCCTGCGTCTCCGTCACATGTGAGCATGTCGGACCTGATGGCGTCCGAGTGTCTCTCGAGAGAGGGTTCGCCGATCCAGGAGCACATGTTGGAAGTATCGCAGAGCGCGCCCGGTAGTCCGGGTGGCGCCAACGGCTCCGGCAGCAGTCATCAGCAGGCGGGGGCATCGTATGCCGGTTCGGGCGGCATGATCGGTCATCAGCAGATGACCGCACTCGTCGGCGCCAACAGTGCCAGATTGTTGTTGCATCAATCCATGGATGCGATCCAAGAGCAAATTTTAGCCAATGGCCAGGATTATAGGGAAGGTATGGGACTGTTCTACTTTATCGTTTGTTTTACTCTAATCTGTTTATTTACAGAAAAGTATCATGTAAATTCTAACATAGAAGAGAGATCGATGTCTCCAACCTTCTCACCTCAACCTGTCATTGTACAACCTACAAACTATTCACCTTACAGGTATTTTAGTCCCATTGTGCTAAATTATAAAACTAAACCGAGTATGTTTTAGTGGAGGTAGCGGTTATAACGTGGGTTTGGATTTAAAGCGGCACATGGAGGACCAAAGTGCTGGCAGTCCATCGAGCACCGACAACCTCGAAGAACCAGAGATGAAGAGATCAAGACAAGACCAACCGAAATACGAGACGGAATAATCGCTGTTTGATGCTGAATGGTTTATCAAGTTTTATCCTAAATCTTGTCCTATATAAATACAAACACTTTTTTAATACGTATAAAATTTAATTTCTTTTTTGGCTGATTGTAGAGCACATGAACTTGATTTTTGGTTTGGCCTGATCTGATTTTGGATATGATGGAGAAATGATCTCAATCCCGTTGACAAAAACGTAGAGGTAGTTTTTTTCTATATAAACAGTTGAATTACAAAAATCGTTAATGAATTTTAATCTATGCAAATGAAACTCATATTCTTTTAAAAAATACATGAATAGATGCGATGAGAAAACGCATTTCTGTTTCCGATTAATCGATATATTGTGTTAGCCATTTAATTAAGCACTTGTACTGCGTGTGAAAGTTGGTAGTTATATTCATTTATTAAAATTAAAATTGCCGGATCATCATTGTGTTTGTCATCATGGAAGGTATGTTTTATTTTTTGACAAAAATGCAAGTTTGAGTGATAATTATAATTTACCGGGTTATTTGTGAATGTTCCTCATCATTTTTTTTTTTTTGTAAATATACTTTAAAATTTTTACCATTATTTATGTTTAGTTAAATTTTTATGTATACATTTGCAACCCTCTTGTGATTTTTGAGAAGAATTTTATTTCGGTCTCGCATTGATTTGTAACGGGCGGTGACATGTGCAATTGAAAAAAGTATTATTTGTTATTATTGTTGCATTGTAAAAAATTGTTGAAATTTATATTTATTAAGCCGGCGTGTTGTCCGTCCGCAACAATTCAATTACGAACCGCATGAATGCTAAATTGTTATTATAAAGAGCGTTCATGCAGATCCATTATGTTTCTACAAAGTTGGATCAAAAATGACTTGAATGAAATTCTATACCGTGTTTATAAAACTTGATAACATCATTTCACCAAGGATTATATGATATGAATAAAAACAAAATGGGATATTAAAAAGAGACACATTTATAACAAACTGGAATTTATTTTTTATTAATCCCAATGCTGCCGTCTTCAATGAATCTTTTCCCACGACTCCGCAAAGAAGGCATTTCAGGCGGACCGTCGTCAACTGTAGCTGGTACTATTTTTGATGACGTTCGCGCACTTTTGATGATTTTTTCGACTATTTAATAGTCCCTTTTATTATTTGTTAGATATACATGTATACAAAATTATGAATGTAGGTATTTAAATAAAGTACTATTGCTGTGAATGTTTCTGGAGTTTTATTATTAATAAGGAAAATAACAAAATAAAACAATTAAAATTTATTTATATATTAAGATAAATTTGTAAACAGTTCAAAACAATTATTATAATCTAAATTATAACTGGATAAGATTAAAATATTAATTTAACATTTTTTCGTTTATCACAGTTCATGGAAATGTTCTAATAATGCTGTTGATAACGGGATAAAATATCCTCATTACTTTGATTATTATTTTGTGTATAACTTTCGTATTCTTCTACAAAGTTTTGTTTATTGGATGCTGAAATATTCATTGATTACATTTTACAAATCGGGTACTACGGTATTAAACCTACCTTCACTGTTGTAACTTCTCTGATAATCATCTAATTGTTCAGTTTCCAAGTACGTATTATTTCCAAAATCCCCACTGCCTTGTCTATTTTGGTAAACTATAGAAAACATTTTGTTTAACAATTAGCTAAAGTTATTTTGCATTTGTACCTTTACTTATTGGTGAAAAAAGTCCTCTTGAACCACCTACAAGAAAACAATTAATAAAATCGAGAATATAGAAACTACAAATCATACTAGTTTCCGCTTTGGTTAGTTGCATCAACAAAATTTTTCTGTCAGTAGCATTATGTTTCAGTTTTTTTCTATATTGTTCCGCCAAATCCCTATGGAATTCCGCCCGCTTTTTCGCCATGTAAACTAGCGTGCTAAATCAAAATATTATAAGACAAATACAAAACTGTAACAAAAAACCCACCATAGTCCCAACATAATCAGAGTAACACAAGCGGGACGAAGAATAAAAAATATGATTTGCCAAAATAAGCTTTCTTCTTGCAAATTAAAAATGCCCACTGTTACGATTTCGTACGTGTAATTATAATCACGAAAAGGGCCGACTGTCCTTGTCGGAGGAATACTGAAAAAAAGTAATTCAATTGTAAATTAATTATTATATGTGTTGAACAGATCTCACTTCATAATTATGTAACCATGGAAAAAGCAAATAAAAAGTAGGGCCAAAAACGACATCATTTTAAAATATGTAGTGTTTTTAGCGGCCCTCCAAGTTTTCTCCGGTAGTTTGCATAGTTTTATGACTGTAATTTGTCTAATGTACCATGTTAATAACAGTTTAATCACAACCATTACAGACAAAAGCGGAGCGAAAAACAGACCCATCCAAAACAGCGCTTGATTATAGATTATGTGCATCACATGTCTTGAAATATCGTACTCAAGTTTCGACCTAAAATTATACAATTCAATTACGAGTATATGTGACAAAGTATGTGAGAAAGAAAAAATAAAAAAAATTGTTACCTCCTAATAGTAAAAAGAATAATGTCGAACAAAAACGAAAGGAGAACGGAAAAAATAAAATCAAACAAAAGAAGTCGATAAATTTCTTGTCCCAGTGAATTTTCCCACACATTCTAAAAATAAAAATAAAAACAATTCAATAAATATGACAAAAGTAGCAACTTACACCTTTGATAATAGTCTGATTGTCCGCCTCTTTTAGCCAGAAAGTCACAAGAACTCCTATTATAACAGATCCAAGCAAAAACGTCCTCGCCATATTCAAATAGAGACCAGTTTTCGGATGTTTGTACTCTTCATACTTCGCCAAAAAATTCAAAAATATAGGCGCCAACAACATCACCAAATTAATGGTGACCGCGGTGGCGATCACAGATTTGTTCTTGAGCAGTTCCCACATGCCGTATCCGACTAGAGCGGTGATACCGGCCACCATAAGATTAGAAAAGATCTGCACCATCAGTTTTATCGTACGACTGCCGCAAGAGATCGTCTCCTTGTCTTCAACTGATCCCAACAACTCTTTCAGTTCCGTATAGAGCGATTTTTTCTTGAGTTCTGCCGATTGGCCGCTGTCTATGCTGAAGTCCCATCCACAAAACACCTTCTGCGCAAAAGTATATTTCACCCCAGCACCTTCAGTTTCTATGAAGCTGCTTCTGTACGATGTTGCGGCACTGTAATTCAATTATTGTTGAATCTGCAAACAATTCTTTGTGTTTAAAGTACCTGACGCAAAGTATTATTAGTGTTAAGACGTAGAGGACTACATTCGTAAAGAAATAAGCTTGTGGCATGTTGTATTCCGCACGAGAAACATTTACATTACCATTGGAGTAATAACTATAAAACAGGGACGTTTCCGCCAAGTAACCCTGAAATTAATCCTGTCACTCATTTAAACCACAGTTTTAGGAACACCCACCTCGCCTGTGAACAAATCTTGAATGTGAAATTCAGAGTCTATTCTTGAATTGTAGACCATTTGGGGGATGACAAGGAAACAAATTATGGGTATGGTTTGGAAAATGTCCAACAAAAACATCCAACGCAAAAATCGGAAAAAAGAACCCACACCAGAGCCAAACTGCCCTTCGATTTCCTTCAGACATCCATACCATAATTCTGCTTGGTAGATGAGATTTTTTACATTTTGGATGAACTAAAATCAATTGTTGGTTTTTATAAATTAAGCCTTATAAAAATAATTAATGATCAGACATAATTAAGAAAATTCATTCAAGCTTTTACAGCACTCACCTTGGAATATTGTATGCCAATTTTGTACATGAAATTTTTCCAGCATCCAATTTTTTTACCTCTAACACCTTCAACTTGCCACTCCTCTTTAAAACTTTGCATCACCCTCCTTTTCAAAGTCAATGTCTTAGGCATTTCTCTCAAAGTATTCTTAACAATTATGTCAGACTCCCCAATGGTTTTGTCCCTTTTCATAGTCTCAAAAATTTGTTGTACTTGTTCAGAGTCTGCTTTGTTGCATCTACCACCTGTTTTAGCATAATTTGACTTTTTCAATGTTTGGGATTCTCTGTAAATTATATCATTTCTATGCATTGAATAAGGATGGTTATAGTACATTTCATTCATTGGATTTAAATGGGAACTGGTTTCACCCAGACTCTCCATTTGTATATTTTCTATTTCATCCATTGATACTCTCGGTTGAAATGTTTCTAAATATTGTGGTTCGTGGTAAAATTGTTGTGGATTTCTTCTATAATTGGGATCATTAACTGCTGAGAATTGTGGCCTGTTTTCATCACTGTAATAACCATAAGAATAGCGTGGATTTGGCTGGAATCTGGGATTGTATTGATTATAGTCGGTATCTTCAAAATTTGCCTGGGTTCTTTGCAGTAACCTAGAAATTATATAAATAAATCACCTATGTTTTGGAGTTCTTTGATAAATATATTAAATACCTGCTCATTTTGGCGTGTTTGAATAATTCAAATAGTTAACATTTGTCACAATTAATACTGATATAAAGATAAGGTTTATAACTATGATAATAGTTATAAAAATAGATAAATACTTACGGAAATACTAAGAAAATTGTTCAAACCATTGCGATTTTATGTAGTAATAAAAAATATATTAGTTAGGAAACGCACATAATTTTAATTGGTAACATATCATAAAATAAAAATAGTTTGGTTTGGGCTAGTAAGTCTATTAGGCAACCACTATTACACAAAAATATTAATTTCGATTAGAAATAAAAAATCATTTTTTAAAAACCGAATAAATAAACTTATTGGACACCAATCCTCCGGACATGATGCACTTATTTCACATAAGGTTTTCAGTAATATGTTTTTAAAGATTTTATAGAGTATAAATAGAGGGCGACACAAAAATTAAATGTATTTTTTATTTATTTTTTAATATATATACATATCTTTAAAAAAAAGTCAACAAAGAATTTTATACCTGGTTTTTCTAGTTTTATCAGTTGATACCAATATGTGGTGTGTAAACGTGGTAACCTAAATAATTTTATTTTTGACATTGGAAATTATAATTTTGGTATTACCACACATCAGTCTCGGTGACAATTAAAATTTTGGATGCCCGCATGCAATAACATTTAAGCAATGTCGTCTGAAACTACAAAATCAGGTAACAATTAATATTTTCATACAGGTCGTAAGCATTACGACTTCCTAATATTTAAATTTAAATTTGGCGCTTCCAAGTTTCCGGCATTTTTCGGCAACTACAGAAAACGACGTTGTTCATATAGAAAAAATCGTCAGTGACATTTCTTGTTTATTGTTTAAAGTCCATCCGTTTGATTCGTGGCGTTTGTTTTGGCCGTAAAAAGTCGCGAATCTCAATATCATATAACCGGTGAACGTATCTTCAGTTGACAGTTCGGCCATTGCATTTCCGGTATTACTGTGTAGTACACGCGGACAGTCGGCGAGAGACCATCCCGAAACAGTACGTCGGTTCGACACCCATTCTAATTATTTCGGCCGCGTCTAAAATAACGCCGCCGAACTAACCACGTCTGCAGTGACGCGAGTGCACCCTCCGCAAGGGCCCCCACGTGTACGTTAACCGATGTCGAGCAGCGCGGCACCTGACAGCTGGGAGTCGCAGGCCGACTCCGGCTCAGCAAACGGGTCACCGGTTAAGAACGCCGACCAAGTGACGACCAGCTTCAGCACGCTGAACGTGAACGCTGTGGAATTCGTGCCTTCGTTCGCAATGTCGCCCGCGACCACCGACAAAAGCAGCCCGACACAGTCGCAAGGCTCAAACAGCAGTGCATCGCCCCAACACGTGCCCGTGGTTAACGGTAAGTCTGTCCTTTGTACCGGGGCTCCGGCGCCCGGACATGCCGTAGGAAGGTGATAACTGCGAGGTTTTTACTGGTTCAGTCCGGTATTTGGTGGTAGGTTTTGGTACCGTGGTAGGAACGGTCTTTCAACCTGGACACGTAAACGGTTACGTTGGACCGCTCAATTTGCGTAGTGCTCGATGGCTTCAATTAAGAAAAATAACTTAGGTCAGTACTTCACTATTTGTATGCCCCTCAACTTTCTCCATGTGATTATTAGGTCGTTGTTTGTGGTTACAATCAGGTTAAAACTAAACTGAAGTTTATCTAAAGTTATAATATTATACTATACCATGAGTTATCAAGTTATCTCTATTCAAAAAGAAATTGGGTGAAATTGAGTTTTTCATGTAATGTTAGATGTTAAAAAAGGTATGTGTTGTATTGTTTTATTTCACAAATCATTAGGTCAGTTGGATTTTTAATTCTCCATATGTTGACACACAGTATAGAATTTTGTATATTTTATAATTGTCTTAGTTTCTTGAGTTCTTATATCACAACAGCTGTCGCTAATACAGTTCTAGTCAGTTTTTACAAGAAAAAATTAGAACAATATATAAACTTATACTTTCTAGGTTAGATTACAATTGAAGTTTATTCATAATTATAATATACTATCAGTTATACATATTTTCTCCATTTCAGAGAAAATTAAGAATAACTTAGGTATTTGTTTTGTTTGTTTGTGTGTTTGAGACTTAAAAAGGGCACAACAAGTGATGATTGTTGTATTATTCTATGCACAAATCGATAAGATAATTTAGATTTTTGATTTCACATATGTTGAGATATGTGCAGAGTTTATAATCAATTTCTTATAGTTTTAGTTTATTAAATTCAACACATATTGGTAGTACAGTTATTCTGTTTTTACATTTAAGGAATTAGAACAGTCTAAAAATTTGTTTCTTGTAGGTTATCTATCTGTCTAACTAAGCTGTAACTGTATAACTGGGTCTTTACTTGCATTTTAAATTTGTATGTACATTAAAATCTTCGTTTTAATATCTAGGAGTTGAAATTTTTCATGTAAAATATGATTTTCAATTTTAACCCTTAATTAAAATTATTAATTAATTAACAAATTAAATTATTTAAATCTAATTTTTCCAGTAATTCAGTTTCATTTGTGAATGCTAAATAGGTCAGTAACTAATACATAATTTATAATAATTATCTATGTAATTTAGTAGTGATTCAATATTGGAATACAAATTTGTTGTCATTGTTATGATATTATATTACAATAATTATTTCTACGTATAATCAAGTTAAAACTGCTTTAAGGTTGTTCCAAAATGGTAAGATTTTAAATTTTTCAAATATGTTAGCTACTAATATAAAAATTGGGGAATTAAATTATGTTAAAATAATCTGCTTCAGTATTATTATAATAGTGATTAGTCTTAAATTTTCTTGCCATTGTATAAATATTAATATGACTTTTATTAGGGAAACATAATAAAAGACCTTCAGGTCTTGCTTGAGAAGTTTTATACAATTACGTGAATGAATAATTAATTTTCTTAGCTTTGTATGTTTTTATTTCTTTGCTATGTTTAATGATTGAGCAGATAATTTTAAGTCAATAGTTATTATTTTTATTTACCTAAAATTGACTTATCGCACCGTGTAACTCATTAATTTGCACTGTAAGGTTTTAACTTAATGAACCGTGTCACACCATAAAAGTTTGTTAACGATACTAATTGTTTACACCTAAAATATTCCACTACCACCATGTTGTAAATCTAATCGCAATCAGTATTTTTTCCATTTACAAACCGAACCGTGTTGAATCAAGACGGAAAAGCGTTTACGTGCGAGAATTTTTTCTTTTGAATCGTGTACAATAATCAAATTGTGCGTAACTGTGATTTGTGACATTTGAAAACGTTTTCCCAAGTTCAAGGTTGAATATAAGTGTGAACAACCGCGTTATTGTGCAATTTAATTTTAGATCGTCTCACAGTCACTGCGGTAAATTGTCGCAATTGCAAAAAACTGTTGATATTAATCGAGAATTTTGTTCGTAGGGACCACAGGCGAGGCAGGCGAACGCGTGGAAGTGAAAGAACCGCCCCCCATTCCGCCGGCGGACGGGGACGCATCGCCCGGGGGCGGCGAAGGCGGCACGTGGGAGGACGCCGCCGACGACGAGAGTAGTGGCGCAGCGGCATCCGGACTGCCATTATCCGCTACTACCCCAGACGACGACGACGAACCATCATCTGAGGAGGCCCCCGTTAAAATATCCAAAAAGAAGATGGTCAAGGAAGAGGTGAGAGATAGAAGAGTGACAATCTTCTAGTAGAAATTATCTGAGACAAATTGTTTTCGTGCAGGTATTGAAAGAGAAAAAAGAACACGTGAACGTAGTGTTCATCGGTCACGTGGACGCCGGCAAGAGCACCATCGGCGGTCAGATAATGGCCCTCACCGGTATGGTGGACAAACGTACGTTGGAGAAATACGAGAGGGAGGCGCGCGAGAAAAGCCGCGAATCCTGGTACTTGAGTTGGGTGGTGGACACCAACCAGGAGGAGCGTGAGAAGGGCAAAACGGTGGAGGTAGGTCGCGCCTTCTTCGAAACGGACAAACGTCATTTCACGATCCTGGACGCGCCCGGTCACAAGAGCTTCGTGCCGAACATGATCGGCGGCGCCGCTCAGGCCGATTTGGCTGTGCTCGTGATATCGGCTCGTAAGGGCGAGTTCGAGACAGGTTTTGATCGGGGCGGTCAAACAAGGGAGCACGCGATGTTGGCCAAGACGGCGGGTGTCAAGTATTTGGTGGTACTCGTCAATAAAATGGATGATCCGACCGTTAACTGGGAGGAGGCAAGGTACGTAGAGTGCCGCGACAAGATCCTGCCCTATCTCAAAAAGCTCGGCTTCAACTACAACAAGGTTAGTAGTTTCGTATAAATGAAGGTTGAAAACAAAAAATTTACACTAATAATCGTGTTAGGATTTGTTCTTCCTGCCGTGCTCCGGCCAAACGGGTCAGGGACTGAAGGATCAGGTGGACGAGAAGATTTGCCCGTGGTATCGCGGACCAGCTTTCATTCCTTTCATCGACAGTCTGCCCTCCTTGAATCGTAAGGCCGACGGTCCATTCATCATGCCAATCGTCGACAAATACAAGGATATGGGTACCGTCGTTATGGGAAAGGTAGAATCCGGCGAGTGCAAAAAAGGACAGAATCTTGTCATCATGCCCAATAGGGTAAGAAGCTATTCCGTCTCTCCGTTATTATATTCCACATTTTTTACATTACGTTTTAGACACCGGTGACTGTAGATATGTTACTATCTGACGACGATGAGGTTAGCAGGGTCGTACCAGGTGAAAACGTTAAAATTAAAGTCAAGGGCGTGGAAGAGGAAGACGTAAGCCCTGGTTTCGTGTTGTGCGACGCCATCAATCCGATACACACGGGCAAAATTTTTGACGCGCAGCTCGTCATTCTCGAGCACAAGTCGATCATTTGCGCGGGTTACAGCGCCGTCATGCATATCCATTGCGCAGCAGAGGAAGTTACCGTAAAAGTAAGTTGTCTATGTTTTGTTTTTTAAACGCGTAATGTTTTGTAACGTTTGTATTTGTTGTAGGCCTTAATTTGTCTCGTTGACAAAAAGACGGGTGAAAAGAGCAAAACACGGCCGAGGTTCGTGAAACAAGATCAGGTGGCTATTATGAGAATAGAGTGCGCGGGAGTTATCTGTTTGGAACCATTCAAGCTATTCCCTCAAATGGGACGGTTCACGCTCAGAGATGAAAGTAAGCTCTTATACAATCTCAAGTTGGCCAATATAATTAATTAAAATCTTTTCCGTCCATTTCAGATAAGACAATTGCAATTGGAAAGGTTCTAAAATTGGTGGAATAAATCGTTGCTATAGACTGTAGTTCGTAACTCAATATTTTATCCAATTAAAAACAAAAAAATAAACACGAACTGACGAGTGGACATAAAAAAATTTAAATAACCGAGAGAAAGTGACGGTGACCGCCACACAATTGTTCGTTTTTTCCAAGCAAATTATATCACGTCCACGTTGGAGACAAAAAAGTTGAATTGATACATGGTGCTGCTGTTATCTCCCCCTGCCCCCTCATCCCTCTTCGATTCATGTTTTTAGTAGCCTATTATTGAAATTATTAATTCTTAGAATTTTTCATAAATGTATCTTTCATTAATTTTGTAATATATTTTATTGGTATGGTGTACCTTTTTTATTATTTATATACCAGTTAGTTCGTATGTTAATTTATATTTTTTCTGCTCAAATAATAAAGGGAATATTATTAACAATTATTTGAATGTATATTGTGTGGTTATCATCGCGACTCTATCTATAATTAATTATGCCCGCTTTAAAGTATGTTTCTTTGTATCGCGAATCGAATTATTAAACAGATCGGACCCACTGTTAAATGATATTTTTGTAATTCGTATTTATTTGGTCATATTTCAAAGACTGTTTAATAAACGGTATAGTAGAAATGCCGCCTCCTCCTTTGAAACTGAAACTATAATGTAACGACCTCACGCATCGATTCACGCTGAAACTTGTCGCACAGCCTGTTCCAACTACCACACCGTGATTTCTGTTGTATAATTTTGTTATTGGTTCATGCGTGGTGCTTATTTGGAAGTTGGTCTGATGGTGACTGGTGTCAGTCTTTGTGTGGGACATTTTTTGTCGTCTGGTGCTCTGAACCTTGACACATATTAGATGAAGGTATTTTCTCATCATAAGGAATTGTTTTTATTGCTCAACTAGTTGCTTTTTCGTGATTGTTAGCGGCCTATAGGGATGGGGTATTTTTATAATCGATAAGGGTCCGGATACGATATACATACTGCCATTTGTGGATCATCATCTCCTTACTAGAATCCAATAGTTAGTTTTTTATAGGCAGAATTCATATTTTTAAATAGAGTTTTTAGTAAGGCTGATGAACGACACCGTTTTTCTTTGGTAACTCGGCATATTTACTGTGAAGAACAGATGTCTTGAAAACACAGTTTCGGTAGTGTTCTTTGCAATTTAACTTGATTTTGAACCAAGCCTGAAAATACCTTCATCACTTGTAAATATTTTTAATAAATAAAAAAGTTGGAGGCAATGCGTCGCACGCATCCCTCTAATTTAAAACTGGAGTAAAATCGATTGCCTTTAATCCATATGTAAACAAGAAAATATGTTGATGCCTGCATTTGTTTTTAACATTCAAGCAATTCCGGTCAAGTTTTACTGCCTTCGAAAAGAGATTCAATTTGTCGCCCTAAATAAAATATAGCTTCTTGAAAAATTGACTGTATATAAGAGGAGTTTATATGTCACTGTGTGACAAGTTTTATGAAATGGAAAAAAATATATTTGCTTATGTTGTATTTATGCAACTTCAATTTGTTAATTTTAAGTTTTAGTCCTTTAATTAATAAGTAACCAAGAAATGTTGCTATCAATTTTATATATTCAATAAAATGTAAAATTGTATGTTGGCTTTTTATTACGCTCTAGGAAATTTAATAATTCACTGAGATGCAAAATAAAACTCAAATTAATGAATAAAATTTATTCAACCACCAAGATTCTGTACATTTGTCTTTTTCCTTTCCAGAGACGCCTCTCTTTCTCTCTCCATCCTTAATTGTCTTTTCACAGCTTTATGCTCCAGTTCTTCGTAATGTTCAGCAAACATTAGTTTCAAGGCAGGATACAACACAGGCACTAACGGCAATTCGTCCATTTTAATATGCATATTATCGAACGCAATGCCCACATTTTCTGCAAAGTTGTCGTTAAAGCGGGGCAACTTAGCGTACCTTTGACTGAAATGTGTTAACAGAATGTGTTTTGCGTTCATTTTTTTGCCTACTTCTATCGCTTGCGACGTTGTGGAGTGGAGCTTTACTAAAGCTTCCTGCGCTAGCTCATCTTCCATCGTGGCTTCGTGAATTAATAAGTCGGAATTTTTACCCAACTCAATTAGACTATCACTGGGCATTGTATCACCTGAGTAGGTAATTTTATAACCATTTTTATGTGTTAATGAAATACCAAATGCGTTCGGACAATGTCTTACTAGACAAGTACTTATGTCATCCATATTCAATTCGTCCAACACTTTTGAATGTAGAAAACTCGCTGTGTTTTTTTGTGTGTATATCTAAAAAATACCCGTAAAATATCAGTATGATTAAATCTAACACCTCACCATATCTCCGTTAGGAATTAACTGGAACTCATTTCGGATGTTCTCAAAATATCGGTCGTAGAACTGCAACCAGGCTAATATTTGTCTCGGTGCCAAAAGGAGCAACGGACCTTTTTCCCTGTTTAAGTTATTTAACGCCCTGCGTCGACCTTGTAACACCCCTAACAGTCCGATATGGTGATCAGCGTGCAAATGCGATACGTAAATCGCATTTATATTGGCCAGAATTTCATCCGACTTGTTCTTTCCGTAAAATCTAACTATTTGTCCGTAAGTTCCTTCGCCACAATCCAAAAGCATACCGTTTCCAACGCTGCAATATTTCAAACTGTACTTGTACGTTTAATTTCCACTAGTTACTTACTCGGTTTCAAGCAGGATGCCGCTGGTGTTGCGCGTTTTGTTTGGGATGCACGACCCGGTGCCCAGGAACAAGATTCTCGGGTAGGGCCGGACGTTGACCGTTTGCGCAAGCTCCTTTTTCGCCGTGCTCCATTTCTGTTTTAATTCTTGTAACGTTTCAGGGAAATTTTCTAAACTCATCGTTTCTTCAATATAATCTGACGGTATTATTTTTAATTCAGCCGAACTAATATTACAAATTATATTTATTAACATATTAAAATGTAATTATTGATTTCTTTTACCTGTCCAAACCTTTTTTAGGTCTCAAATGAAAATTGTAGAATGTATTTGCAAAAATGTATGGTTCAGATGGTGTGTTAGGTCTTGATTTAACGGACAACTTTTCCATTGCATCCCTCTCACAGTCGTTGCTTTTTAACTTTTTATTTTGATGAACGTTTGTTCCCTAAAAGATTTATTTAAAAATTTTTCGCTTAAACTATATAAATACTCTCTTACTGTATCCACAATTTCGGTACCATCATCTCCGAGAAGTGGAAATAGGTCTTCAGAGAGTAAATTAAGTTTATGTTGTATCCTGTGCACTGACAAACTTCCCATACAATTGTTACTCTCATTTAACACTAAATGACTTGTGCTTGGTGAAAAATCATCTATCCAAGCTTTGTATCTATAATTATTAACAATTACATAATTTTATAATGTTTATTTATGTTTAATTACCTAGGATGGTCCATCACATTTTTAGGGGTAAAATGGACAACCAAATAAGCTAAATCCTCATCTCTCTTTGCCTGTTTCTGGTGATTCAACATAACAGGATTTCCGACCAGCGAATCCAAATACTCCACAGACGGACAATCCACAACTACATTACAAACAATTTACGTAGCTAACGGGAATAGTAATTATCATAGTACATACCTAAAAACACAGGTCCAGGGTCGTCCGGCTCGCAGACATCCTTCGAGGATACGGTTTTGCCATTAGGCAAGACGACATCTTCCCCTGCTTTCAGTTTGCCCAACAAAGGACCGGGTGGAACGCCCATTTTCACACACTCGTTCAGATTCAAAGCACCTGGCCTGGGCTGAAGTCTGCATACATAACACATTGAAACTCCTTTTTCTTTCGTCTCAGCCAGTATCGCCTCCACTTCTTCCGTCATACCGCCACCTCCCATCGTTCTCAAACCACTCTCTTAAAATGATTAATTCGAATTAATACGTTTTGTTAAGAATATTGGAGTTTAATGTGAGGTAAATGTAGGAAGGTACCAATGGAGGGGGATCTGGATCGGGATCGGTTACGACTTCTTTTTCTAGTTCTCTTACGTTCGTGTGCGTAATAATCCGTGTCGTCGACTTCTGTTTCTTCTCTATTTTTGCTTCTTGAGCGCCTTCTTTTCTTCTCGCATCTCGTTGACGTATTTGCATCACACTGTTAAAAAAATTAATTATAACTGTACAAGGAATATTGTTATAGAGATATTTGTAAATTAATTATAAACTTAAATTGATCAGTTATAAAGTTATCATTTTCAAACTCACAGTTTCAGATGTGCCCACTTGGACACCAAAGGAGTTTTCCTCATCCTCCTCTTGTATATCTGGTAAAACTTCTTCAGATCTAATTAGAGGCACATAAGTTACTTTCATCACATTATCTTCAAAAACTGTATGTTCTGAACAATCAGCCATTTTAATTTTTAAATCTCTAATCACTACAAATCTCTTTGTGGCAAAGAAAATCTCTTCCTGAAACATACCTTTTAAAAAACATTCCTTTACAATTCACTGTGATATTTACCAATCCTCTTGGTCCATGTAAAGTAATTTCTGGCACTCCAACATCTTGAATAGTCAGCGCAGTACCAGGCAAGCCACCAATATTTTTCCAAACTGGTTGTGTGATAAAAATATGCTCCAACTTGGCAAGTTTCATTTTATGTTCATGTGCCAGTCTTTGTGTGCCTTCCCCACAATTAAATAAATACCTGGAAACAAAATCACTGCACAACATTATACAATATGACGAAATTTTCTAACCTGGACTGATCTGAGAACATGTAGAGAGCTCTGGGTGCCCCTTTGGCCCCTGTGCCCAAGACTTGAAGTGTAACTTTCCCTGGCACATATTTGGCGTATTTTTCTTTTATTTTGTTCCTCTGTTTCTGCGCTTCAGCGATGTGTTTCGGTTCTTTGGGCATTTTCGCCAGTAGCTTGTACAAGTTGGTTCTATCTACTGTTGCATATGATCTGATGAAATGAACGAGTGACAATCTGGAATAGAGCAGGTTAGGAAATACGGGCATGAGGACCAAGAACTCTAGGATGTTACTTTGATAATGGGAAAACGAAATGGAACGTGTTTTTAAATGTGTTTTGACATTTTACAATTTGAGGTTACATCGACTTAAGTTGAAATCTTACATCGAATATTTTTGAAACGTCTTTAATTAAATAAAACTATACTAATTACAATTAATCGTTTATTTATTTTTTAGATTCATTTTACGTCTTTAACTATTTACAATTTAAGTACATAATTAATTACTAAACAAAACAAGTTAATTCTTAGGAATTTGAACAAATGAAGTTTAATTGTAAACTGACATTATAGTGATATTTACATTTTCGTTTGTCATTTTATTATTTTTAAAAATGGAAAAACATTTAAACCGTGTGATGGAAGAAATGTAAGCATTTCACTTTATTATTATATTTATAATCATGCTCTAAATTTCAGAAATAATCAGCCTGGTGTTTATGGATGTGTCCTTTCTGATCATCAGGGACTGTGTTTAGGAGGTAAATAAATAATTTTATCATATTGAAACGTCCTAATTTTATCATTTAGCTCAAGGAAAAGCATCTACAGATAGTTCTGGAATAATTAGCGCTATAGCAGAACAAGCAGCAAAATTAGAACCCAGAAATGTTATGCCTATTATATGTTTAGAAAACGACAACAGACAAATTATAATCAGAAGACATGGTGTTGTAACCTGTGCCATTTACAAAAATGTTAATAATTAAACTATACTAATACTAAGTTTTTGTAATTATATGGATTTTCTATTATAAATAACTGCATTATAATTAATAAAAAGTACCAACTTAAACAATAACATTTATTTCTTATATACAAAAACAATTATATCACACAGTCTTTGGAATATGTATTTCAAATTTAATCTTGTTTTAGAGACATTTTTCTTTTGCATTTGTCATAGCCTAATCTCAGAAGTTCTTTGTTTTCCAATGCCCAAATTAACAAAGTTAATGTAAACAACACTGCTCCTATTCCTATGTGAATAATTAAATTCTGCTGAAAATATCCCTAAAATACAAAATATTATGACTTTATTAATATTTTGTTTAAAATTTTACCTCCGATAATTTTGTACAAATTCCTGATAATATTAAAACTGTCACAAATTTATTGCCTGGTATTAGTCCTTCTAGAGGGCGGTATGTCGAATCTTTATACATTTTATTTATGTAACTCAAACTGAAATTAAACAATCAATGAAATGTAACAACAACACTCACAACTTTACCTATGGATAATTCTCGCCCCCATATTAATACAATTGGCTAAAATAAACCCAACAGCTCCAAAAATATTCGTTAAAACATAAGAAATCAGCAGGAACATAACAGAAAACACCACCATCAAGTAATTATATCTGTCCAACTGTTGACTATTCATGGTAGCAAAAACAAAACCTTCAGTAACCCCATTTATAGCTAGCAAAACTATAGCAAAACTGTGCCATTGCAATAGTGTAACAGGCAAACCAGTTTCAATAAGTTTGTGTCCACCATACAAATACAACAAAGTGTAACTATAAGATTGGCCAAAAACAACCACAATGAGTCCAATACTTGTTACAACTTTACATAACTGACTTAAAACGTTCGTAGCCTCCGCAATATTCTTTTCGTCCTGATATTCGATGTCTTCGTCACGCAATATCATTTGCGTGAAATAAAAATATGCGCTCTCTTCGATTGGACGGAATATAAATCTAGCAGCTAAACTGCCAAGGTTATTAACAATATCATACATTGATTGTTGGCTGAATGTTAAAACGGGCGATATCGTCATCACATAACGTTCACCTTCTGTTAATATTTGTTTTATTACCGACTGTTTTACAAAGCTGACTGTTAACACGCACAAGTCTTTGTTCAAACTGCGTTCCTATATATAAAAAAAAAAACATTATAAAAATTGTCTGCAAATGTTTAAAAAAATTGTACATACTTCATTTTCCATGATACCTGGGAAAAAGTCCATAACAGATGTAAAGGGAAAGTCGTTCATGTCCTTAAATATGTCACTTTTTACAATTTTATCGTCCGTTTTATTGCTGTCCCTTAGTTTATTTAAGTTTGTAATGTACCAGTTGAAAAATACATAATACAACAAACATAAAATTATTGATGAGATAATTTGCGCTAGAGAGAAAGCATTTATTGCACTTTTAGGGTGGTTTATTACAAAGAAGACAAATATAAACGTGCGGGATAAAATATAAATAGTCTCTAGGATTATCTAAAAATTTGTTATATAATTATAAGTATAACATAAAATAAATTATTACCTTTAACTTAACAAAACAATAACTCTGAGCAACGAGAACAACACTTTGTGTCATTAATTCAATTATGCAAGACAATGCAACAGCATAACAACCTAATCTGTATTGTGTTTGATATTGTTCTTCAGTAGGACTTAAAACATTAGTCCAAACATACACAAGTATAAAACTCAAGACACTTGATATAGGAACACTTTAAAAAATTATTTTAATTGTAGATAATTATTATTATATTTTATAAAGACTTACGAGAGCCAAACCTGGTTAATAACTTGGGCCCAGTTGTGTGATTTAGTGTCAGTAAGACACGCTTTCATTATGGGCTCTTTGGAAAGGAATAAAATCGTTGATTCTAATAATAAAAGTCGTACGTTCATAATTCCGAGCACATCCTGACCCAAAGTTCGTATTATAAAAGCGTTCAAAACGAATGTTATGCATCGAAAAAGGATCTAAAATTGTAAAAATTAAATCGACAATTGTTTTTATGTTTATGTTCAAACTGGTACCTGAAAAACAATACTGAAAGATGCGTTTTGCAGACTACTCTTTAAAACGTTCCTGCTCATGTTTGTTGTTGTGGGAGCTGTCAGATTTCAGTTAGGTTATATTTGGTTACGTAATGCAAACTTGGATGTCGTATCATCAGTTTATATATATATATAATTAATTAATTAAAATTGGAGCAATATAAAAATAAATTAATTTTGATTTCATTCATTTATTTTTCATTGGCAACTTTTGTTTTAAAAATTACGAACATGGTGAAGAACAGGACCGCACTCAATTATTATTTAAATATTCTGTTAAATACTAAATAAATCACGATGAATTTTGATGTATTTAAGTTGGGTTAACAATGCATATATTCTATCAAAAAAATAGAAATTTTTACTAAATTTATACCAAATTTAGTAATAGTTTTTATTTTTTTCGTTTGTGAATATTACTTATAAACATTAACAAAATTCTCTAAACATAACAAAACAATAGTTCATGAGGAATGTAAAATTTAGTTCACTTGCGTCTGCATGACAAGATACTTTAATTATATTAAATTTATTAATTCATTTGAATAATTTGAAAAATAATAAATATGTTGACAAGATACTTTAATTATATTAAATATATTAATTCATTTGAATAATTTGAAAAATAATAAATATACATTCACATTTGTTAAAAAAAGAAATTAAGGTATCTAGGGAAACGAGTAATTTTCAAATAGTAATCATTTAAAAGTCAATCGCAAAATTCCAGTACAACATGATGCAGTCTCGCTCCTCCTCATACGCCACACGTAAAATGACCCAATCCGACGACGATCGTCAAATGCAAACTAATGAATCTTTCGACGATGTGGAGAACAAAAAGTACGACCAAGATTACGTAACAAAAATCGAGTTGACAGAACAGGGTGATAAGCCAGAAATATGTCCGAACTGTCATAAGAAAAAGCGCAAGTCAAAACCTATCCAGGCCCAGAAGGAAGAGCCGCCAGTGCAAAAGACGCAACAATCTGCAACCAACCAGGATAATTGGAAGGAACCGACCTATCAGTACTACCCCAAACCGGCTCCAAATCAGTGGCCAGTTCAGAACTTCCAAAACCGTCGACCTGTAAGTTATTATACACAAAACGTCGAACAGACTGAAGTCCTCCAACCAGCCAGGCAACAACAGCCAATTTATGACACACGTTTAGGGTACATGTACTACGAGAACTATCCTTCTTATCAATTACAACAACAATTACAACAATTACGTCAATCGCAACTGCAACAACCATCGCAATTGCAGCAACAGCAGCAGTTGCAGCAACAGCAACAGCAACAGCAACGTCAGCAATTACAACAATTACAAATGCAATTACAACAGCAGCGACAAAGTTATCAAAAACTTGGCTATAACTACCCGGACGTTGACGATTATGAGGAGGAGCCACCACAAACAGATCGGGAAAATTTTTATTATAATGAGGAAAAGTGGCCCCAACAATGGCAGTAGATTAAATTTATAAAAAGAGGAGGAGAAAACAAGTGAATACGGACCTGGTAATCCGAAACCACGTTTTCGATGTTATTTTACCGGCCTTAATTTTGTTAAAACTTGTTATATAATCTTTCTGGACATTTAACTCTGGAATAAATACAACTATGTTGTAATATGTGTTTTATTATATCGTGTTATCATAAAATTTTTTAGGTTAGGTTGTGTTAACGTAATGTGGGACGTCAAAAACGTGTTCAAAAAACTATGGACTTCTAAATTTTAGTGATTAAATTAATCTTTTGGACTAATCTCAAATTATTAGCCTAGTCAATTAAATCATTAAGTGATCATTGTTTGTGTAAGTTTAATTTAGATCTGTTGAAAATAATGTAAAATGGAAGTCCAATACATTCCTGAGGAAGAAAAACTGTTCCTAGCGTCCTTGTTTGTAAGTCAAAATTTGAAAGATTAGGCAACCCAATTAACACTTTACTAACAGGGTGGAGGAACGGCCGGTCTCTTTGTGGACATGGCGCTATATCCTTTGGACACACTAAAGACGCGACTGCAATCGCCACAAGGTTTCAAAAAGTCTGGAGGTTTTAAGGGCATTTACAAAGGAGTTGGACCCCAAGCAATAGGCAGTTCGCCTCAAGGTAATTTTAGGTTTTGAAAAAAAAAACAATTAAGGTATTAATTTTGATTTTATTTACAGCGGCTTGTTTTTTTTTAACGTACGAAGCTTTAAAGTACTACATCGAACCGCACATTAGTAAATCTTTAGCCCCATGTTTGTACATGGCAAGTGCCGGAGTGGCGGAAATCGTAAGAATGTTGTGTTCCATCGAAAATAATATAATTTGAAAACGGCTTGTTTAGGTGGCCTGTTTAGTGCGCGTGCCGGTGGAAATAGTAAAACAGAGGCGTCAAACTTCTCATCAACCATCTCATAAGATATTCCGGGCCGCACTCAACGAGGGCATTCGAGATTTTAACAAACAGCGAAAAAATGGAAGATCCATTTTATCGCTTCTTTTAGATGGCCAGCATCATTTCTCGGTATTGTAATTTTTTCTTTTAGAACCTTTATATTGTATGTAGATTTTGTGGTTGTTTAGGGGTTGTATAGAGGTTTTGGAACGACAGTTTTGAGGGACATGCCGTTTTCTGTGATACAATTTCCTATATTGGAGTATATTTGTCAAGAATATAGGAGTAGGTTTAAAAATGGAATACCTCTAGAAAGTTGGGAATATGCTACAGCAGGATCAATTGCTGGTAACTAAATGGTTAAAAATAATTATATTTAAATATCCATAATTGATTTTATTTTAGGAGGAAGTTCAGCAGCTTTGACAACACCTTTGGATGTAGTAAAAACGCGAATTATGTTAGCCGATAAAAAGACTATACCAGCTAAAGATTTAGGAGCTTGGAACATGATGAAAAGAATTTATAATGCAGAAGGTATCAAGGGATTATACTCAGGTTTTGTTCCCAGGGTTATTTGGATCACTGTTGGAGGATATATTTTCTTTGGCAGCTATGACTTTTCAAAACATTTCTTTGCTAACCATGTGTTATACTAGTACAAATTTGTTGTCATGCCAAAGTTTTAGCCAATTACCTTGTTTTGTTTTGTGATAATAGTGTCTTATTATTAAGATGAATAAAAAGACAGTTTAGAGAAATCTTATATAATAAGAATATTCAAAATATGTAGTACAATAGATATAAAATAAAGCTCTTAAATATGAAAAACTCAATACAATCTGGTACATTTCATGTTAAATCACTAACACTATTTATAAAAAATATATAAATATATTATAATACATATCTAGAAACAACCAATTAAAAATCATTGGGTATAGAACCCCAAATCACAACCAGCTTTATTATGTTGTATCACTTCCAATTTCAAGAGACTGACAGTTTCTTTCATCTGGTTCATCATCGATGTTAGATCAGCATTTTCACTTTTCAACTGCTTCACTTTATCCTCCAGCTTGGAAATCCTCTCTAACTTCCTAGATCGGCATTTAGAAGCTGCCAATCGGTTCCTCTGTCTTTTTCTTTCTAGTTTTATTCTTTCCTGTTGTTCCATGTCTACAGGTGACATTGGGGGGCTGTTACCGATGTTCGGAACTGTTTGTGGTTCTTCTTTTATGTGAAAGAGGTTTGAATCACTAACTATGCTGCTTGTGTTACTGTCCGAACCTGAAAATGAAACAACGTGAGTTAGTGGTAATCCACATTTATTAGGAAATAGAGGGATTTGTTCATATGAAAAATATTCTTACCATGCATTGAACTGTTGTTGTGCAAGTTGTGTAGAGCTTCAATAAATCCTGCAGTGAAAGATTCCTGCTCCACAGTCACAGCTTTGGGAAAGCCAATTGATGGTGTGGGTGTGTTTGTCATGTTGGTATTCAAAATCATGTTCTCAAGTTCTGGTGTGCCCACTTTTAACATTTTCAAATCTGGTGAAGATAAAATGGGTGGATTTAAAGGTAGACTAAGATTTTTGCTGTTCAGGTTAAGCTTAAGGTTTTTTTTCACATTGTTGATGTCACGGTTCTCCTGGAATTGTCCACTCATTGTTAATTAGTTGTTTTTGTATAACTCCCAACCAATCCAAGACCACAGATCCGAAAACAACTTCACTGGTATTATTACCAAAGATAACAGCAAATAATATGCGGAGTCACTTATTTCCATAAAAACTGAAAATGACAAGAAAGGTTCAAATGAAACTGAACGTTATCAATACAGACATTGTCTATAGTAGTCAAAGCGCAAAACAAACAACAGATTAGATCATCGCAATCAAGGTTGAGTGCTGACACAGTTAATAATAAAATGAAAATTTACTCACTATCATCCAAAAACACTACCAGTTCACCGTAGTTATATGATGTTGTGACTCATGCGGGACACAAACGAATCAACTGGAATCTAGCTAATCGGTCAGTTTAAATCGGACCAGCCCAAGTTCGTTTCTCAGTATCAAACAAAACGCAACGGTATGAGTCATGCCTTTCACGGATTTTCTGGCTCTGACGTCGTTTAATATTTACCTTCGGTAATTGAGGAAAGATGGCGTTTAAACTTATAAATCTTACGTGTTGCGTATAACGCATGAGTCATGGCGTATATCGTTTATATTCATCACTTTCCTCTTCTATAAATTTAAATCATTTAAAAATAATTAAATTCACGCATTTAAATAAATATAGTTTTTTTTGGAAAATGCATACTACAGTTGTAGAACTTGTCCTTATTATTCAAATGATGTGCCATTAATAAATCAATATTAAATGAGTGGATGATTGGAAAAAGAACTTTTTACTTTGAGGAAACATAGTTCAAAAAGAAACATACTACTACTTGTTATTCAGTTGAATTATTAAAGTAATACATAATTATTTTTAAAATATTATGCATATAATTGTTGGCACATTCTAATAGTCTAAACCACTCCATACATTTAATAAAAATAATATGAATTGAAATAAAAATGTTTCATTAGATGCAGTTATCATAAATAGAATGATTTTGTTTAATTTCAACACATGTATGTATTTTCGGAGATATAAATAATAATAATAAAGTAGCATGTGATTGATCACGGGTTTTGATCTACCTGCTGACGTCATCAGTGCTCATTTTTATCGAGACAGAAAACACCTCTCTGGATACCGATCCAAAAGATCACAACCCATATGGAAAACGCATATGCGAGCCGGGTGAGCTGAACCAGAAGACTAAAGCTGACGTAGATGCCAGCCCACTGTCAACTGGTTCGAGGGGAGCAAGACCAATCTGAGGAAGATGCGAGATCTTCCTGAGAAAGGATTGGTCTTGCTGAGTTGGACCCGTTTGCTTCCCACTGCCACTTGATTGTGGAGCGGTACAGAGCCCCAGGACCGCCACAAGGTGGATCCTTCCTGGGGAGTGTTCATTACCTCAGTGCTAGTATTTATGTTGTTTCGTATGGTTAAATGAAGGTTAACTGTTGATAAATTATATTTACCAGGATTATAATTGTAAAAACGGAAGAGGGAGTTGTACTTGGCCAATTAGACAATTTGAACAAAATTAGTTCATTACAAATTATTTAATTCAGATATTTTACTGTTGCGCCAAATATATGTTTCTCATTAAGAATAAAAGGGTTGTGCTGAAAGATAAATAATTTATATAATATAGTGGCTAGAGAAACAGAACACATTAATATTTAATATTAATTAGGAAATGCATACCTAATAACTACAACATATTCATTCATCATTTTCTACAATAGTTAAATCAAAATAATTTCTACTTAAATTAAATCTTAAAAAAATAAATGAGAAATTTAGCTGATCACAAAAATAGCCCACATTTTAAAAATAAACATTTATTAAATAATTTATACATAACAAAATGTGGCGACACATAGATTAAATGTTTAAATATTAACCATAATTGATCTAAATTTGGTAGTGTTTGGTGTTTTATGTGGTTCCTAAGTTTTCAATTGTATTTAAATTCGGACTGGACGCTAGCCAATTGAGAACTTCAATATGATGATCTTTTGACCAATTTTGAACATTTTCGGACGCATGTTTCGCATCATTACCATACATGAAAATCCAAGTAAACTAGCAAATTATCGTTGGCAAATGCTTCCATTACATTTTTCATGATATATTTATATATGAAAGCGTGCTTAAATGTTTTTGTAATGTATCTAGGACCTAAACTTTCATTTGAAGTTCCTAATCCTATTTTATTGAATTTAGATTCATCACATCAAAGTATTCTTGGCCAAAATTCTGGAATATAATTAATATATTTTTGTGAAAACTTTAGTTTTGTTCGAATATTATATTTTGATACCACTGGTTTCTTTAATGAAATATATCTTTAGTAATTTTGTTCACTACACGCACTAATACTATAAGACTCATATTTTAATTTTTATAAATGTATTGCTTCATATTTGTTAATAGCATTGTAAATTTAGGAGTATCGCTACAGTGCCACAAAACGTAAATATACTTGAATGTACTATTTCAACAAAATCAGAATAACATGTACTTTTATGTCGTTTTTGAGATGTGTAACAAAAAAAGCAAAGAAGCGTATAAAATATTGAAATCTTTTTTATATACTTCCTGGACAAATTTTGAATTAAATTTTTTTAATATCTTCCAAAAAGTGTAATTTTAAATGTTGTGCTATTTCTCTAGCCACCACTGTATATATAACATTTTTTATTATCTCTTTTTATTGCTTTGCACTAGTTTTTTCTTTTTAAATCCTTTTTGGTCCATAATCAAAATGCACTCATATAAACAAATAATGTGAATTACTGATTTCGTACGTATAGCATCGATTTAAGACTAAAGAAAAAAATCCAACGACCACAAAATTAGCGATTATACATTTATTATGGCCGCTTGATAAAAATTTAAAGAAAAAAAAATCGATTTATGTTTTAAAAATAGAAATTAAAAAAAGTGATCAGAAAAAAATATTTGTGTAATTAAATTGCTCATCAAAAAATATATTTTAGATTCGTTTATACAAATCGAATGTATAAATTTTAATATATTTTTCATTTATTTAAATAGGTTCCGTTAAGTAGTCGAATTCTTTTTATATTTTTTTATTTCCTTTGGCAGACACCTCTAAAACCATTTATATATATATGTATATATATATATATATATATATATATATATATATATATCTATATATATATATATGTATATATATATATATATATATATATATATATATATATAAATTCTACAGGATCTATGTAATAAACAAACTAAAACCAGCAGAACCGTGTGTATCCGATTATGAGTAATTTGGCATCCAAATTTTTACATTTTCATTTCTTTGATCTGTGTAAATCTGTAAAAATATTGAAGAAGTTCTATCGTATGGAAAGTATTTAATAGTATGTTTTTTATGAGAAACAAATTTCCAATATTAACAAAAAATACCTAGTTCAAATGGGTTGAACATACACTATCGCTCATATGTAGAGCAAGAAATTAGAAAACAATCATTTTATTAAAAGAACAATTCTTTTTAATTTAAATTAATTTTATAATTATTAAATGTCTAAACATTTCGTACCTCAATTTATATACGGATATTTTTATTTACAAAGCTTTTATACAACATTTTATTTTGGGCAGGTTTTATAAGTAAAGCAACCAAACCCTACATTCAATACAGTTGATTTTATAATTTATTTGTGTGTCTGACTACGTTCATTAAATCTAAAAATGAGGTGGCCATTTATCGATACAAATTAAACAACAAATTGTAGGAAAGTTCCTGAATTGTGAAAAGTAGAGTAAAATTTCAGTAGATTTAATAAATCTAAACAGATCGAGGACGACTTCCAATTTTAACAGAAGGAATACACTGGAAGGAGTTTCCAAAATTGATAGAAAACGGAAGACCACCAGAACTGTAGACACGAAAATAAAAAACACTTGTTGTTCACGACACTTTTATCAGCACATCAGTATGTGGGTGAATACCATAAAACGAAGACTAAAACTATACAGCAGCGAAACCACTTTTTGCAAGAGAACATGTGAACTGGACAGATGGGCAATGGAAAAGAATTTTGGTTTCCGATGAAAGTCGGCTCTAATTATTCAAATCTGATAGCATTTCATAGGTGAGAGGACCAATTAATGAAAGGTATAATCCCAAGTACACTAGATCCCAATGTGAAGCATGGTGGAGAAGGCGTTATGGTTTGGGGATATTTTTCTGGGTTTGGCATGGGCCCACTAGTCAAGTTAGACGGGATAATGGATCGTTTTGTTTATCGTGACATTCTTTAGAATGATATGGTTCCATTTGACAAAGGTAACATGAGTTTAAGGAGAACCTTCCAACACAACAACAATACGAAACACACGTCTAATTTGGTTAAAGAATGGTTCGCTTCTCAAGGAGTACGTGTAATGCCTTGGCCAGCACAAAGCCCAGACCTCAATTCGATGGAAAACCTTTGAGAAAAAATTGATCGGAAAATCCATGCAAAAAGATTGTCAAATTTGAATGAACTCTACGAGGAGGTTCAAAATCTCTCAAAAGAAATTTCGAACTATTATATTGAAAAGCTACTAAAATCAATGAGAAAAAGGTGTTTAGAAGTTATTAAAAATAATAGATATTAAATAAAAGAAGGCTAAATGTACGTAAGGTTGTTTTATTTTATAATTGCTTTTTTTCATCCTTGAATATTTTTCAAATTTTAATAAATATCGACAATAATACGGATATTTAAACGTCAAGACAGATAAAAATTTCTAATGTTGCTCTACATATGAGAGATAGTGTATATACATACTAGATTTCTGCTAGACCTTGCTATATTTGTAATTGAAATTACGTGAAAATTTATTCAGTTGTAATTCCAATGGTTTTGGAATTAACTAATAGATGAGTAATAACTGTTTTTATAACGAAATGTGATTTATTTTAGATGCTGGTTTAAGTAAAATCATAAACTGTTGAAACTGTTGAATGAGTCAGGTGATATATTCTAATATGTGTGAAAAGAAATTCTTTGGTGATTATCAAATCATATAATATTAAATTTTATTAGTTTTTTTCAAAATTTTATTTAAAAATTAAAAAACGTCAGCGAACAGTAAGTACAGCACCATCTATGTGGTAGATATAAAACATGCTTTAGTATGCTTTACGTAAAACGCTCACATGTTAAGTGAACGTCTTATCAATATTTATTTAACAATTACAGAGCATCAACAAAGGAATAAACATATAGAAGCCACCACAACGAATATATTAATATTAAAAATGATATTAATGCGTTAGGAAGTTATAAGAAAATAATTTCCACTGATTGCCCCCACCAAAACGAAGAATGTTAAAATGTCTTGTGCGGTCGAAAGACGTGGCGCCACCTCGCGACCGTCGTCTGCCAAATGATAACAGCAAAGAGCAGAGAGCGCAGCAACAGCACAGGCAACAGCGGGCATCGTGTTCCTGTTGTGCGCTAATCAGAACCGCAGAACGGCGAGCCGCCTCGCACCAAATGGCAGTGCCTTAAACTGTTGTACGCGAACCGGCGCACCGAATGAAATGTGAAACGAGCCGTGCGAGTGCCCAACGAACATGTGTAATGTACCGCCGAAGTTTTATCAGTTGTGCCGTCTTTGTCTCGCGGGTGATAACGATGCCTTGTTTATGTTCGGCGACGGCGGCGGCCAGGACATACCGCGCCGCATCATGACGTGTCTCTCGATCACGGTGAGTGTCTATCCCATCATCCAGATACACTGCAGTGTCCGGAGATGGATATAGTTATTTTTTTGGGTCCTCTTCGTGTTGTCGCGGAGGTTTCCATGGCTGTTGTGTTGACGGGAGCACGCAGCTGCACCGGATTCCGGTTATTTTGGGATGTTTCGCCGACCGACGTGTATAAATAATCCACTTTTTTGTCCCGACACATACACACATACACACACATCTGCCGTGCGTGGGATTCGAGTTGCATTGTGGATCGGAATACAGCCGACCAAACCGCCAACAAATATCATCGACAGACAATAAAATCAACAAGACTCGCAACGGTCCGCTGGCATAGAGAAAGTTTTTGGCGAAGAAACGGCCAGATGATACGGATAAGATTGAGGGATTTGATAACGCGAGCGTTCTCTTTGTTCGCGTTGTGCAACTAGGATTCGGATCCGATACGTTTCTTGCGACATTTCGAACGTTGCCCGTAATACAATTTCTTGTTGTTCGGTGTTAATTTACTGCTTTTCAAATATCACACGGTGATTCGTGTTCAATCTGATCGATTTGGCTTTCTAAAAGTGAATGTTTATATTTTTGACAGATCGATTGTTTACTTTTTTGACACATGTGATTGACGATGTGTTTTGACAGAGGGTGCTGTAAATTTACATATTAAAACACAATTTATTTAATTTATTCTTCTAGTTAATGTCTAATGTGATCTTTTAGTTAATTGTTGTATCTTTCGTACTTTTCAAGATATTCTGGGATAAACATACTATAGCTCTTTTTAAATTTTCAATTTTTAGTTGTTTTTCACATTAAAACATAATTTATTGAATAGAAATTATTGAAGTTAATATCTGTTTTATTTGATCATTAGTTTTAACACTTTTGTTAATAGTCAAATGTATACACATAAAAGGAATATTGATATTATTGTGTTAATTACATTATTTAATTATTTTCATACTGTTGTTTAATGTTTATGTTCACAATGTTTTGGTCATTCCGGTTAATTATCGACCTGCGATTTTACAATTACAATTACAATTACATTACACAATTTTTTACCTTTGTTGTTCTATCTAATAAATATCTATCAAATATTAAACATGTTGTCTTGATAACTCATACTCATCATAAAATTACATTACATGTACGTAAATATGTAATGTATAATCTATAAAATCAAGTGAAATTTATGTCAATTGAAGAAGTAAGAAATTCTATAGGAAAAATTGTTAACAACAGAAAATAGTTGCATCATTTCGGGTACCACGAATGATAAAAATAGTGAAATCACATTAATTATAACCTGATGACTAGGATGTTACTCATCATCATAATAACAACAAAAAAATGAGTGTAAAACTCGAAACAAACACAAGTAATCACCGTTTCCATTGATAAAATTCCTTTACGACAGTTGTAAAGACACATTCAATCAGTTCATGAAGACAAACGAATTCCTGATTTCCATACTTATGCGTTAAAGATAGAAACGGTTCGAAAATTCCGATCGACATTAACATTGTTAAAGGCGGTTTCCCCTCATTAAGTTTGCACGGATAAAGGAAAGGACAGGCGAACGCCCAATCCGCGACCGCAAATCGCACGCTCAAGGTTTCGTAGCTCCGTTGGTGTCATAAACCATTTTTAAAGATCCCAATCGCTTGGTGGAAACCGCGGAAAAAGAAACTCTCGATCAATTTTCAAGTTAAATTAGTAAGTGAATGTGCATTTCCTGTCCTGTTTGAGTTAAAATAGTCGAACCATTTCGGACAAAAGAGCCAAGAAACCTTCAGTCCAATGATTATAATTATCAGAACATCTGTTGGTGCTTCTCCATTGAACAGGCACCGGTACAAACCGCACGATAATGTTTTAAATTATCGTCTCTAAATATACAGTCGCTATTTCAGTCCGTATCAGTCTTCCTCGACCGCAAATCGCTCCGAATCGGTCACCTTTATCTTACATCGAATAAAAAGAAGAGATCGTCACACATGTGTCGGACAATTATGATGGGGCCCACAGTTGCGCAAGAGGTCAATGTTTTTTAATAAATCCGACAATTGTGTACGAGCAAACGGGCGTTCGCGCCTCCCATCCGTCCTATCCGTCCTATCCGTCCGATCCGTCCGGATTTGGAAAGTTGGTCGCAATTAAGACCGAAAGTGATTCGAGAACGGACGGGTCGTGAATGCAAACCGAAACGTTTGTGTCTGTCAATTCTCATTGGATTTGAATCGTATATACGTCAATTTAAGCTTTGTTTCCTTTTCTGTTGTTGTTGTTGTTGTTGTTGTTGTTGTTCACATTAACACTTGCTATTACGTGTTAGCAGTTATTGAGAATGCGAAATCAATTTTTGATGAGAATGCTGGAGTATACACCAGATTAAAGCTTTTTTAAAAAAAATATCAGTTACTCCAAAAATAAGAAACAAACATTGTGGGTCTTAACTTTTATACTTTCTAGTGCTATAATTATGTTTTACTATACATAGATTATTATATTGTTTTATCTAAATATGTGACCAAATGTGAAAACTATTTTTTAGATATTTAACTAAATACAAAAGCAATTTTTGAAGGAAATTAAAATACACACACACGACATCAAAACTTTTGGACGCCCCTGGTAATATAGAAACAAAACATAATGCAGTCGACTCCTGTTAATTCAAACTTTCGATAATTCGAACCTCTCTATAATTCAAAGTTATCACGAGTTCCCTAGAAAATTTCTTTATATTTCGAACTAAATCAATACATTTTATGCACTTGGTAATTCGAACGAAAAATAAAAGTTTGTGTTAGTTATGAGTCCTAAAAAGTATAAACGCTTGACGATTGCTGAAAAGAAGAAGTTAATCGAAAAAGTAGAATGAGGTGAAAAGAAAAGTGATGTTGCAAAAGAATTTAAGAATCCTCTGAGTACTCTATAAATAATGAAACACAAGGAGAAAATTTATTCTGCTCAAACTGCTGGAGTACGTAGTAACTACTAAAAACTTAAACCCTTAGTGATAGGAAAATCAATGAAACCGCGATGCTTCAAAGGAGTAAAATTGTTTCCTACTGATTATCGTAGATAAGGGCGCACGCAAATTACAGTTTTTTGTCATCGTGCAAAATTGTTCAACAATGTTTTCGTTTACTTTTAACACAACATTGATTATACAATACAGTTTCAACGACACTTGCCATACCTAGATCACCTGTGATCAGAATAGTACGATTATTCCAAGAGAGTGGAAATGTGCATAGATAGTCAGGTGGTGGACGACTAAGAGTAACAAAAGAAAGGGAGAATCTTTACATAGTCAATTTTGTACAACGCAATCATAATGTTACTGTCACAGTTGTACGAACATAATTTAGAAGAACCTACTGTAGATTAATATCTGCACCTACAATCCGAAGATGACTTGCTGATTCTAATTTAAGATCCAGGCGACCATTAAGAGTGCCTAGACTTCTAGGCAGCATATAGCCATCCGTCCAGAATGTGCTCAAGAACACATAAATTGGCTTTTAGCGTAGTGGAGAAACGTTCTTTTTTCAGACGAGTCCAGGTTTGGTTTAACGAGTAACAGCCGACGTCTGAGGGTTTGGAGGTAACCAACACGTGTCGCACGACTGACTTTTTCCAAAAAAGTAATCCCATGGGACAAGATCTGGGAAAAAGGACGATAAGGTTCGAACCCACCGCACAAAAAATGTCCTAAAGACGTTAGAAGAAGCAAATGTGCAAAGATTGAATTGGCTAACGAACTCGCCGGATATGAATCCGATCGAGCACGTGTAGGATATGAGGTCAAACAATTTTAAGGAGACTAAATCCACCTACAACACTTTAAAAGCTAATAGTAACATTTCAAGTCGAATGGGCTAACATTTCGCAAGAAGACACCAATAATTTGACTCTTTCAATGGCACGGCGGATTAATTCACTGCTTCCGAACAGAGGAAGGAATACATAGTATTAGAGTATCTATGTCTTTCTTTAAAATACATTATTTTGCAAATTTTCAAACCCAGAAAAATATCCTTAAACCATAACGCCTCCTCCACCGTGATTCACAGTGGGTTTCGTTTGCTTGGGATTATACCTTTCATTAATTGGTCCTCTCATCTATGAAATGCCATCAGATTTGAATAATTGGAGCCGACTTTCATCGGAAAACAAAATTATTTTCCATTGCCCATCTGTTCAGTTCATATGTTGTCTTGCAAAAAGTAGTTTCGCTGCTCTTAGTTTGCAGAAATGAAGGGCTTCTTTGCTGGTTTTCTACCATAGAGACCAGCTCTTTTTAGTTTTTGTTTAATGGTACTGCGGGATGCGCTGATAAAAGTCTCGCGAACAACAAGCGTTTTTCTTTTCCTGTCCAAAGCTCTGTTAGTCTTTCGTTTTCTACCACTTTTCGGAACACCTTCCAGTGTATTCCTTCTGTTAAAATTGGAAATCGTCTTCGTAAAGATCGATTTGTTTAAATTTAAATCTACTGCAATTTTACTCTGCTTTTTACCATTGCGGAACTTTTCTACAATTTATTGTTTAATTTGTATCCATAAATGGTCACTTCTAGTGATTTTTAGCTTTAAGGAACGATATCGGACACAGAACTAAATTATAAAATCACTTGTATTGAATATAGGGTTTGGTGGCTTTACTTATGAACCCTGCCCGAAATAAAATATTGTATAAAAATTAAGTAAATAAAGATATCCGTATATAAATTAAGGTAGGAAATTAATTTAAATTAAAAACAATTATTCTTTTTTAACATATGAGCGATAGTGAATAAATCGTATTTGCTGTACAGTACCGTACCGTATGTCACGTAGCTTGTCTTCCACTCGTTTAATTTAATTTGTGCCATCGAATTGCGATCGAAACACAATAAAAGGCTCATTGAACGCTCGACAAACGGTTTTTGCCCAGGCTTTTGTCTGTGAGAACGGTCTTGACAATCTTCCAAGAGTTAGAAAGTGCTTCCGGTGTGTTCGAACGCGGCCACCTTATCTTTATCTAACTGGTGCTCGTTCCGTGTAATACATGCACACGTAACCAAGTTTAATTTTCGCCTTTTGTGCAAGTCGTCGAGTTCTCGTTCTGCAACCGGAACATTTGATAATGTACGTTGCGTTTTGTTATTTCGGTTTAAAATTAATATTGCGACCGAAACGTTCAGTTTCTAATCGGATTGAATTAACAGCGGAATAGTAAATTTTAATCGGAGTCACATTAACCTGTTGGCATTAATTAGGTATTATTAGCAACATGTTTCGACACATTAATAACAACACACTTCTACAAATAATGTATGGCGATTGCACAAAATGCAGTTTATTAAAACCGAACGCAAAACGCTGTCGATTTAATTAATGATTATCTTCTGGGTCACGCTAATGGCGGACATATACAGCTGGTCTTAAACGTTTTGTGTGATTAATTTTTCATATCATATCATATCATAGACTGTTGGTCGGTATATTCGATATATTCGATATATTCGATATATTCGATATATTCGGTATATAAAGATCGTGTCATCAAATACATGAATATTTCTCGGATCCCACACGAGATATATTGATAAAGTGTTTTCTTTGTCCGACAAGAAACTGACGTAACCAGCACAAAAATCCGACGCATTAGAACGTGGCGTACGTAATCTTTGGTGTACCGTTATGGCAACAGAAACGTGGGACCGGACCGAACAATTCTACTCCTCTTATCAGCCGGTCTCGTCTAAGTTAAATGAGAAACGGCCACTCCGCAATTTTCGTTATCAGGCCGCTAGATTGTCCGCCCAAAACGGTGTAGAGAAAAGAAATCTAAATAAAACAGAAAGAGACCCCGATTATTTATTCGTTTCGTATTGACCACATCAGCGGTAAAATATTCCGTTCTAGCTCGCCTTTGTCTTGGGATACCCGTTCCGCGTCGTCGCCCGGTTTTTTCTCTTCGTTTCACGATCTCGTGGGGGGATTAATGTATGCAGATAGATAACGAAACGGAATACGGCTGATAAAAGTCGGTAATTGCTTCGGAATATCGCCATTAAAACGCGGCCGAATGAAAAAAAATTATAATAAGTCTCTTTGTGTTCGTGCCATTCGTACCGGTTCTTGTTATTTGTTCTCGGGTTGTTTGTAAAGTGTCACTGGCGACGGGTGTTAATTAATTGAACGAATTCAGAGATCGATTCATTTTTCGTTTGTTTATCGTTTGTGTTGGTTATTCGCTGTATCATGGGGACATACAGGATACACGAATGTGGCTCGTACTTACAATTGTTCCATTCCAATAAAACGGGAGTCACGATTTGATGACTGATGAAATTAGATTATTAATGTTATTACATTGTTTTTTAATGATCACCAATTCAAGTCGAAATGTATTTTCATGTACTACAAATTCGTATACATATGTATACACATGCTGCTAATTACTGTAGCAACTTTTCAAACTGTTCAATGTTATGGCCACAAATAACTATTTTACTTAATGTGAACTCTTCAAATAATATTAATATGTACACTAATATTGTTTTATACTTTTATTTTAAAAACTAATCTTTTCTTATTCTCCAAAATGTTACTGTTTATTTTTCTGAATTCAAATAAACAATTTTGTATTTGTGTTTGGGGTTGCTATCATGTAGAAACACACACGGTATCGTTTTTTCAATATGTGGCAGCAATACTAAATGAGGGTGAAAAGTAACCTCCTTGGGAATGAAACTTATACACTTATTCCAGCGATTTTACAACTTTTTGATCTCGTGCGAAAGGTAATTTTCCGGGAAGTCTGCAAAATACTCTTTCGCGAACTGAATTTTTTATTGATGAGCCATCTCTTGAGGTTTGGGAAAAGATAATGGTCCGATGGAGCTAAATCTGGCAAATAAGTTGGATGGGGAAATAATTGGAGCAAAAACAAATTTTTTTTCGCTTTATGTGAGGCCGGTTCGCAGCAATTTCGGCCTTCAATCGCTTCGATAATGCGCAGTAATACTCGCTATTGATGGTTTTTCCTTTTTCGAGGTAGTCCACGAAAAGGATGCCATGACAATCCCATCGGAGGGCCTGTCGGTACGGACTTCATCGGCAGTGGAATTTCTGCCACCATGAAACTCTCGAACCAATATTTCACGGTGTAATCTGAAGGTGAATTAGCCCCATAATATTTAACCAACTTTTGTTTTGTTTCCTCTCAAAAAATAATGTTGTTGGAGAGAATGAAAATCATGATGCCAAACACGTAACCAAAAATCAGCTGTCGAAACAAAACTAAGGGCTGTATCGCGTTGAAATTTGACATGTCGGCCTAAATATGAATGGTCTTTAAGGTATCATAACCTTTCTCGCGATACCAGCGCATTTTGGTAGTTAAAGAGGTTACTTTTCACCCCATCTAGTACAATGACAAAATAGAAAATTTCCCATATCTTAATTAAACCATCACCCTGTTTCACAGTGAGTCTAACAAAAGTTTTGTGTGGTGTAACACAAGCTAAACTGTCATTTTAAAATTATTTAAATGTAGACCCTTCACTAGAAACTTCCTATCACCACTGTGTTCTGTTCTGTAGCCCAGTGTTTATGATCCTCAGGTAATCGAAATGGAGCCCTCACATTTTTAGTAGAAAGCAGGATTTTCTAGACAAACTCTCATTCATTAACCTTCTTGTCACAATCCTTAAACTAAATTTCAGCAAGTCGCATTTCCTTCAAATTGGCGTTCATTTGAATTGACGATAAGAACAGATTGTTTTTTACATTCAAATTATCCATTTTTCGACTTCTTCGACTTTTTAGAACTCGCTAAATAATTTTCATAGCTATCACTTGCCCTTCTCTATTAATGCACGACTGGCTCATTAGGCTGTAAACTCTTAGCAATCTCCACTAGTTCCTTTCGGTTCTGCTAAAGCTAAATTATAATTTTTCTTATAGCTGATGATACAGTTTGGCTATGGCCCATTATTAAAAAATGATTGTAAGCAAAAAACTTCTAGTAAATGAATGACTGAAGCGCGACACGGATCATTGAAATAGTATAAAGTAAAAAGTTATTGTAATTTTGTCCAATGAAAAATAAAAAATGTATACAGAACATTAAAGAATAAAATTAAATTGTCCAAATATGTCTACTCTGGACACAACAATAACAGAAAGGAATAAACTTTACATACACTAGAATCCAATTTAAGTAGTACAGCTCATATTTTAATACGTTTTCATAAGTTTTAAATTATGACCACTACTGTCTATTGCAACATTTTCTATTTAAAAAACAAGCCTCTCTTTTGTAATACTTAATAAAACAATTTTTTTTAAAGTTTTCCAACTTCTGCTGCTTGTTTTATTGAAAATGCAACCAAATGATTTGTAATTTAAAGAAGAAAACAGAAGCACTACATTTTTCCAATTTACACAGTGAGGTCCCAATTCTTGAGTAAATAGAATAATAATAAATATTATAATTATAATTAATATAAGCAACTTCGTGCGCGCCTCTAAAGAAATTCCACACCATACTGTTACAAAACCACCTCACAAATGTCCAACTACGGCTATTCGACAGACAGACAGACTCATCTGTGAACAAACAATTAAGCCATTTGTTGCAGACCATGACAAGCAGTGATGCTCCCTGTTTAATAGAGAATGTCGAAAACGTCTTCTGGTTCTCAGACCAACTTCATGCACCCTTCTTCTATAGTAGACAGATTTACGTGATAGCAATGTCTATATCTCGAAGCCTAGATGTAGAGAATGTGCGGTTTTGTCTAGCAAAAATAATCAGAAAACGGTAGCTTCTTCTTGTCGCACATCGTGGAAAGTATTATGTTCAAATCCAGAAAATACTATGCTAAATATATGAAAAATAAAATAAATTAACATACACACCGTCTGGGGAGACAAATATTCAAATACTACTGGTCAAAATAAATCATATTGAAAATATTTATATAATATAAAACTATTTAGTCTAGTGCAAATGATCCACTTCAAAAGTAATTTTGGTAACCAACGTAAATTTGAATTTGTTAATTAACCTTTTGGTATTTTACACAATAGAAAATTTATTTCAAATTAAAGATTGTTTCATTGTTTATAGAAATATGTTTGTAAAAATATGAAAATATGTTTACCACAATTTCCTCGATATTTGATAAAAAACGAAAGTCTTTTTTCTAACCAACCTAAAATTACTTAATTTAAGTTTGACAATTTCTTATCAATATTGAAATAATATAAAGTACTTGCCTATCAATTAGTGCAGAAATATGAGAATATACACTGCATTTTTTGAGATTTTTGTAAATTTATTGTACGGATTTATACAAAATATTGAAAATATGTTAAATACTATAAAGTAAAAAGTTATAATTTTGTCCAGTGAAAAATAAAAAATGTACACAGTAAATGTAATGTAAAGAACAAAATTAAATTGTCCAAATGTGTCTGTCCGCTCTGGACACAACAATAACAGAAAGAAATAAACATTACTATGATCCACTTCAAAAGTATTTTTTGTAACCAATGTAAAACTGAATTTGTTAAATTTGGTACCTTCTGATATCTCACACAATAGAAGTTTTACTTTACAAATTAAAGATTAATTGTTAATTGTTAATAGATTGGTGTAAAATATGAAAATAATTTTACCACAATTTACTAGATATTTGATAAAAAACGAAAGTCTTTTAAAACCAACCTAAAATTACTTAATTTAAGTTTGACAATTTCTTATTAAAGTCAATATAAATTATATATCGAAGATTTTTGTAAATGTATTGTATGGATTTGTGTAAAAAGTTAAAATAAAATATGTTTCACAGTATTCGAGACATTATTAAATAATGTGCCGTTTTAAACCCCTTTTTATTTTTTTTATTGTTTAAAACGACACTCTTGACAATCGGTGCAAAAAAAAACGTGTTGCGATAAGAATTCATGAATTCCCCATTATAATTATTTCATCACAATTGTTAATCAAAATTCATTGTTTTTCTATTCACGAATTAATTATGACGAAATTTATATCTCATTTTAGCCGCGACTCAGAATAAATTAGCATTAATAATGTGGAAGTTTACAGGTTTTACTGCCGTTTATTTGTTTTTTAACCTTAAATGGACCACGATTAACATTAAAACTAGATTGAACGTATAGGAAACCGACCGACGTAACCAAGATAAATTGGTTTACTAGATGTGAGAAAATTTTTCGGACAGGAAACAACGGAATCGAATAAAAAAACGGTGATAACCCGACTCGAATGCACGTCTCGACGAGAATTAATCGATTTGCTCGTACACTTTCTACACTATAAAGTGTCAGTTTGTCAAATTATAAAGATCAGGCGTGAGAACACGAATCGTCACCACCGAAATGCAAGCAAGCAAGCAAGCAAGCGTCCAATTCAGAAGTCCTTGGATCCGTCCCTTTGTCTTTAATCCGCCCCGATCGGCGTGTAATCGAAAATAACCGTACCGAATCCGAGTCGAATTGCCGTGATTCACGGCGAAAAAATTACGCGAACCCGGGGCGCGGATCCATAACACAACAATCATAAAACGCCCCGGGGCGGCTGACGCAAAAGCGACTCGTGTCGCAACCGATCGACCTATTATGATAAACACAAACACGCCGAAACTGTGCATTCGGTGTTTTCGGTTTCGTCTCCGCTTTGTTTTGTGGTCGGCGAGGTCAATTTATTTATTTTATACACAAGTAGATTTTCGTTTGTAAACATATTGTTCATTTATTTGTTGGATATACTTCTATTAATTATACCTTCATTTATTAAAGACAAAATACGAAAACTTCTTACATATAAAAATATAAACTTGCTGATTGATGTAAAAATATTAAAATACTTTTTTTAACAGTTTTCGAGATAGTAGATAAAACCAAAAATAAATAAATGTATTAACTTAATATTTATTATTACTGTTCACATCACAACACATCACATTAAAATTTGTATTAGTGTTTATTACAGTTTTCCAGATATTTCACAAAATACGAAAGCCTCTCGAAAATTATTGCACAATTATTTAAATGTAAATAATACAGGGTACATATTAAATTTAAAAAAATTACATATAATTTTCATTCTGGACTGAAAGTTTGACTGTATTTTATAAAATATAAAAACCAAGTAAGTATTGCTTTTCATAAGTTTGTTGTTTATCAAAATATGAAAATACTTATATTACTTATTTAATAAATACGAAAGTCTCTTTTGAAGAAAACCAAAAATAGCCACTCTTATATTATCTTTTAAATTAGAAGCATAAATATGTAGGTTTTACTGTTTTCAAGACGATCGAATTTGTTTTACATGAAAAGAAAGAATTATGTTTGATACATAACTTCGGTCTGATAATGATGAAATGAAATTGGTAAAATGTTACAGTTATTTAGTTTTTTATGACAATTTACTGATAAAAAGAAGTGAGACTAGGAATAATCACACAGAAATATTTGCATTTCCAACGAAACGCCTCGTTTATTTTTACTTAACCGAACAAGAAAATGTTAATCGTTAGATGACAGCATTCGTTTTTAAAGTGTCCGGCTATCTCTGCCAGTGAGTCATTCCTGCGACTTGATTGATCGCGCGGAATCAAGAATGACACGGCGACGGAAAATGGGAGGCGCTGTTTTATATGCGAGATTATTGCGAGATGCCGGCGCGCTAAAAATAAACACTCGACCGACAATGGAAGTTTATGTAACGGGTGGAATTTTCCTGATAAGTTGCCGAAATCGACAAAATCATATCATCATATATCAGATCGGAGTGCAAATCTATGATTACGGTTCTGTTCTTCTTGTTGCGCAACCGTTCAAACCGTAACAATGAGAAGATATTTGAAAGTTCATTGTGTGCGCTTTGGCAATGGTTCTCGTTTCTCGGTGTCGTAAGGTTTTGGGAAAAGTTATCACTTTTCCACAGGTGTTCTTCAACGATTTTTTATACTTTTAACGATTTAAATCGCATACAATTATGATTGACGACAAGAAAGCACTTTTCGGTTGATCATAATGGGTTTTTAACTAAATAGAAAAGAATCGGAAATTTCGAAGAGAATGTGAATCACGAAGTGTGAAATGTTTAAGCCAACAATGATGCTACGTGATTAGATTAGGTCGATTAACTATGAAATTTTAGCATCGGACACTTTCAAACTGTTTCTACCATGTCCAGAAACTGTCTATAAACAAGATGTCTCTCTAACCGACTTCTTGTTTATTGAATAATTTCAAAATGCACTTTAAACTTTGTTGTTATTACACGGAATTTCCAACTGTGTATAAAGACAAAATTTCTATTTTAATCTTTTGAATCAATCAACATAAATACTGGAAATTTAAAGGTCGACTTGTTCACTATTGATTGACACCAAAAACTGTATCGGTCAAATAATATAATTTATTTCTGTGTACTTTTACTGGAGAACGTGTTTAAAGCATGTTTAACCGTTAACCACTTTTGAAACCTATTCGTCCAGATTTTTTTGCTAGACACACATGGCTAATAACAAGTATTAAGCAATTACAGATAATTTTAATAATAATAAATATATTCCTGCATATTTGAAACTGAACCATTTCTGGCATTTTGATAATTTATGGTATAATGAAACATTATTTGTGTTGCCTAAAACTTTTACTCACTCGCAGTGGTGGAAAAAAGTATGGAAACTTCAAATAATTTGAATTTTAGTTATAATGAATTTTATTGAGGATATCAATTGGCGTTTTATATTACAATTGTGTATTCCATTCGGTTGTCCATTTACACTTATAAATTCTTTTTGTTTTGTCTTATTGTATATCCTTGAAAAAGTACATCAACAAAAATCAAAAATATGATGTGTAACTATCAAAGAAAACTAAGAAAGTCGAGAATGGATTTTGCCAGGGAACATCTTATTTGGACAACTGGTAAATGGAATATCGTTTTTTGGAGCGATGAATCAAAATTCAACTTATTTGGTTCTGACTCCAACCAAAATGATTTCAAGCAGTGTTAGATGCTCATTGACATGCGACAAAATTTTAAATTACATAATTGTGTTTTCCGCATCTAATAATATATAATATTAAATAAAATCTTTAAAATAACGTTTCACGTTGTTGCAAGGGACGGTCATATTATTATTTTTTTAATTATTATAATTAGAACTAAAATACTTCAAATAAAAATACTTACAATAAATCAAATTGTAATTAATGTGGCCACTTAGATTTACATTTTATGTTTGTAGAGCAACTTTAAAAATTTTCATTTGTCTTGATAAAAGTGTACGTTTAAATATCTATATTAGTGTCGGTTATTAGTGGGTGTAGTTAGGTATTTATTAATATTTGAAAAATATTCAAGGGTCAAAGGTAGAGCCACTTTAAACGAAAATGTCACGATAAACAAAACGATCCATGCCAAACCCAGAAAAGCATCCCCAAACCATAACGCCTCCTCCACCATGCTTCACAGTGGGTCTTTTGTACTTGGGATTATACCTTTCATTAATTGGTTCCCTCACCTATGAGATGCCATCAGATTTCAATAATTGGAGCCGACTTTCATCGGAAAACAAAATTGTTTTCCATTGCCCATTTGTCCAGTTCACATGTTCTCTTGCAAGAAGTAGTTTCTCCGGTGTATAGTTTGCTGGTTGTCATTAGAGACCAGCTCTTTTTAGTCTTCGTTTTATGGTACTCACCAACACACCGAGTTCGTTTATTTTTTCCTGTCCACAGCTCAATTAGTATTGCGTTTTCTACTAATTTTCGGAACATCTTCCAGTGTATTCCTTTTGTTAAAAATGGAAATCGTCTTCGAAATGATCGATTTGTTTAAATTTAAAATTACTGCAATTTTACTCTACATTTCACCATTCCGGAACTTTTCTACAATTTGTTGTTTAATTTGTATTGATAAATGCTTACTTCTAGGCATTTTTTGTTTTAACGAACGATGTCGGACACAGAAATAAATTATAGAATCAGTTGTATTGAATATAGGGTTTGATTGCTCTACTTATGAACTCTTCCCGAAATAAAATGTATAAAAACTATGTAAATAAAGATATTTGTATATAAATTGAGATACGAAATGTTTAGGCACTTATTAATTATAAAATTAATTTAAATTAAAAAGAATAATAATAATGTGGCCATTTATATCTACGTTTTTATTCATAGTCAACATATATCTAAATAAATCATATCACACACTCAGATGTCTAAGTATATAATAATAAAACCTTAATTATTAATTTATTTTTAATTTTATTTTCATTAAGGAAAATATTGTAAAATTTAGTTTAATTATTATTATTTATTACAAAAATAATCCACAAATATCATACGTTATGTTTAAATATTACAGAATAATAAAATTTAAATGGCCGATAAACGGTATTTATAGGAAACATAGAGAAATTTTGTCTTCACAGAATCACAAGAACTTGTTCAAAGTTTACATTGATGCAAAACATTTTATGTATATTGGTGGGAACAATAACGCCATTACATATTAATATAATATGGTGAAAATGTAGCTACTCGATTTACAAAGGCCATATCATGACTACCATCATTAACTTGATTTAAATTTTTATCTGTAAAAAGAAAACTGAAAACTCGAATTAAACCTTACAAATCAGCGCACCATAGAGTGAATTATTTTTCCTGTTAGAACATGACTATTTAGATATCTATATATATATATGATAGATTAGCGACTGTTAATCTGTCTTTTTAGTTTGATTAAAACACTAAATTCACAATAATACGCTTTATTACAACAAACGTACTTTAACCCTCGACATCTAAAGCTTGACTGCCTGGTTCTTTCTTAAGAACTGCCCCGATTATTAAATGTAAACAAATACTTCAGATTTGCTTATAAAACAAAACTAGTCTAAATAGATGTGAGCACGTCGCATCGGTCCATCGGTGAAGGTGATGACGTAAGCTAACACGGCCTTCCTGACATGTGGGGCGTCCTCGCACCTTCCGCAGTTTTGCAAAGATTCACCTGACACCGGTAATCTGTAAACATTATAACAGCAGTACAAGCTCAAAATATATTCGAAGAACTAAGTCTAAACCTTATTTCATTTAACAAAATAGACTGTTATGTGGCACAGTTAACAACCACCAGAAGCTCAGAGGCGACTCAACCATCAACAGGTCTGTTACACCCATGACTCTCAAGTGCTATCAAAAGATACCATATTCTAGCCAGGAGCTCAGAGGCGGTTCAACCACTACCAGGTCTATTACCCGCTTGTCTCACAGACACAGAACACAACAATCTAAGCCTGCAGAGCAGGGACCTTAAAAATAGCCTGCCGAGCAGGGACCTTTAAACATAGCCTGCAAAGTAGGGACCTTAAACATAGCCTGCAAAGTAGGGACCTCAAACATAGCCTGCGACGCAGGGACCTTAAAAATAGCCTGCCGAGCAGGGACCTTAATCATAGCCTACTAAGCAGGGACCTTTACATATAGCCTGATACACAGGGACCTTAAACAGCCTACTATGCAGGGACCTTTACACACATTCACACATCAATCTTATTAAATAAATCTATATCCATCATACCTTATAGAATTTCTGTATCTGGCCAGGTTCGTAACTGTTCATGCGCTGCTGTTGTAGTTCTACCTCGGCTGCCAATCCTTCGGAGTGCGTACCTCTCATTAGGTAAACAATGCGTTACCTCAAAGGGTCCGTGATACTTTGGTTTCAACTTTCCTCTATTCGACAGCTAATAGCGACATCTAATCCTAACGAACTTGCTTCTGTATGTAGTTCGGTTGACAATTCCAGATCAAAAATGTTGAAAATCGGATAAGATGTCAATCGTACATTTTCACATTTACATGTCCATTCAAAAGATTTTCCCTCACGTAACAGTGCAGATATCGGTGCTGTTAAAGTTGCAAAGTTTTTCACAAGATGTATAAAATATCCAGCCAGTCCTTTTTCGATCACACCTAAATATTTCACAGATGTTTGGAAAAAGTTACATTTTTGTATATTTAAGGGCGTCAGTGTCCTTTCTTAAGTTCTTAAGACATTCTTGAATGGGTCGAGCAGGGCACATCACATCATCAAGAGATCAAACGGCATTCGGTTGTTCTTTTATTTCTTTCGTAACCCACTCGTCCATTCCTGACAAATTCAAGTCATATTCCTCAAATGCAATTTCTAAATCTTACAAGTCGAAACTGCGCTGCAGCCACACTTAAACCTTCTGCGCAGTCATCTTCAATGTTGCTTGAGTAGTTTGGGCGTTGGCCATTGTCGATAAAATTTCCATGTTTTGTTTTTGGAATCTGTTGTTACTTTCTTGCTGCTAGTCTCTCTCCGATGCACTTTCGGTAATGTTCACAACGTTCGGACTTACTGCGCGGTCGCGTTTTTCACTATTGTCTGTTCGTTCACAAAGAAACACAAAAAAAAAAAAAAATATTTTTTTAGGTCCTCTCTTCCGGAAATAATTCACGAGAAGATATCCCACTTCTGATGATAGATTAGCGACTGTTAATCTGTCTTTTTAGTTTGATTAAAACACTAAATTCACAATAATACGCTTTATTACAACAAACGTACTTTAACCCTCGACATCTAAAGCTTGACTGCCTGGTTCTTTCTTAAGAACTGCCCCGATTATTAAATGTAAACAAATACTTCAGATTTGCTTATAAAACAAAACTAGTCTAAATAGATGTGAGCACGTCGCATCGGTCCATCGGTGAAGGTGATGACGTAAGCTAACATATATATACACTTATAGTTACGCCAATTATTTTCTTTTTATCCTGTTTGATTAATGATAAAAATCCATAAAAAAGACTTATTGACACTCTAATTAAAACGCACGTCACAAGTGTAATTTTCTCGTAACGACAGAAAAACATTTCTGACTAATCTCACCGATCGATAATGATAAAACATATGATGTTACCGTCTTGAATACACATGTGTGTGCGTTTTCCAATGTTTAAAAATAGCCGGTGATCGGACACGAAACCATATCAGATCCGTAAACTTAACAATGGCCGGTTGCAAAACCGCACCGCCGTAAAATTGCCCACCATTTCCTCCCTTCCGTTTTTTATACACGTTTTCACTCCATCGATTGATTATGGCCGTCGGTTAATGTTATCATTGGAGCCATATGGTATATCTCGACGGAAACCATTAATAGGTCGAACTTAACAATTTATGCACCAATTAACTCAATTCGGCTCCACGTTCTGCGCCGTTCACCAGTCATTAAACTTCGTTAATTAGTTTATTCATTTTCCAGGTTTCGAGAGAAGATCCCCTGCCACATACAATATGTACGAGATGTGCGGAACAGCTGGAGGCCTTCAACAAGTTCAAGGAGGTCGCCAGGAAGGCCGAACACCTCCTCAACGAGTTCCTCTCTTACACCAAACTCCTCACCGGTAACGATGAGGTAAATAAAAGTCACATGTACAAAAACAACAAAAAGCTTTATTTAAATTAAAAAAATATATTACATAATAGCAGCAACAGGATTATATCGGATTTCGCTGACAAATGGATAATTTCTCTTCTTGTATCTCATGTAGAAAATGGCTCCGCCAATCGTCAGTCCCGTAATAACAAGGATAATGGTCAAAGTGATCATTGCCATTTTCATTGTGTTATAACCTTTGTCCACTTTTTCCCTGTGATAAGGGGAGTTCTCCTACAAATAAATCTTTAACTTCAAATTTATTATCACGATAATGTACTTACCGGTTTCGAGTTGCAAATCTCGCTGCTGAGTTCAAAGACTTGCCGCGATTTAGCGAAGTTTTCGTCGAAACACGTTGGTCCGTCCAAATTTCTGGTGATCCTGCTATTCAAATTCTCCGTGATGTCGAGCAGATCACAACTGCACGTCAAAGGATTGTCTTTGAACTCGAATATCTTTAATTGCGGCCAGTTCAACAAGTGCCGGTCAATGTTTATTAACGAGTTGTTGTTCATGTAGACTTCCACGAGGTTCGTATGTTCAGAGAAGGTCTCTTTGTCCACTATTTTTAACAGGGGGTTGTTGGATAGTTGAAGTTTACGGAGAACGTTCAAAGGTGTGAAGGTGTTTGGCAAAATTGTCTCCAACCTATCCATGTTGTTCAAGGACAAGTCGATTAAGTTTCTAATGCCTAAAATGCACATATTTAAAATTTACTTTATTTAACCAACCATTTTACCTATGAAAGATTTATCGGTTAATTCAAATATTGGATTGCCATCAAGATTCAATTTCTCCAAAGATTGACTGAGTTCGTTCAAAGTAAAAGGTACGAAATCTAAGGCGTTGTACGACAAGTCCAGTTCTACCAAATTTTTCAAGTTCCTTATAGTTCCTCCGGTAATTTCCGTCAGTTCGTTGTGAGCCAAATTCAGCCTCTAAAACAACACAACATTGCTAAAACAAATAACAACACAACTGAATAATTTCACCTCTAGTTTGTCTAAGGAGTCTAGGACTCCTTGTGTAACGATATCGAGAACTCTAAAATCGTTACCCTCCAAGTTCAACTCTTGCAAATTGGGCAGAAGTTTGAATGCATTTGGTTTGAGGGTGTGTATTTTGTTGTAAGCTAAATCAAGACCTGTCAACGGCAAAGAATTCCAAGTGCCGTTCACGTACGGTCCCCTGAACACAATTTCGTATATGTCCTCGCTCTCGAGCAAATTGTGGCTTAGGTCGAGGAAGAGTAGGTTAGGTGTGTTGGAGAACACTTCGGCTTCTAATTTGTCGATTTGGCAATATGAGTAAACTAATTCTAAGACACTATTTGTAGCTGGTTGTTTCCTTAATGTGCCTGTAAGAATTGTTTTGATGACTGCTTATATGATTTATATAATTGTAGCACGTACCGATGTTGTTACGGCTAAAGCTAGCGTAAAGGTCCTTCGTCTTTGACGGCCAATCGGCGATAACTTTGTCCACTCTTTGATCGTCACAGTTTAGAATATACACTGTGTCCTTATCCTCGCATTTGCAGATTTGGCAAATGTGGTCTGAGTTGAAGAATTCGTCATCTTGTTTACTATCCTGAATTGCTAAAGCAACGATCAATACGAACTGAAAAAATGAAATCAAATAAATATAAATTGCTAGATTAAGTGATAAAGAATGTGACAACTCTTGAAAGGTATTTATTAAATAAAATACAAAAACAAACGCTATAGAAATTATCGATTAACCACGCAGATATAATTATTATTAATGAATCATTATTAATAGGAATTACCTTTAAAGGTGAAAAATCGATGACTATATTAATAGTAATTGTCATTAACATATGTGCGTTTATTCTATTTGGTAGAAATTGTCTGAATATTATCATTTAAAGGTGTGGTGTGATGACGAATCCGAATAAGAATACATTTTTAAATTAATTTTTCATTCACATTATTTACATCTATTTAAATATTAAACTTTAATTCAGGTGTAAAGTATTAGTTTACATTGTTCAGACCTAAATAAACATTTACATCCGAATTGTATACATTTACTTAACTAAATAAATATAGGACAACGTACCCCAAATTTGATCGAACCGAACCCAACCATCATGTATGGTTTCATTTATTAGACTATTTTCTGTCGTCTTATCAGATAGGTATATACTTGATTGTTGTTATCTTATTTACATAATAATTTATTATCTTGTAATGTTTGCATAGCCATTGCTTTGTCATTAATAAGTAATTCGGGCATTTATTTGTAAAATAGGAAAGGATGAGACAAAGCGAGAACTTGATCGACCAAATGCTGATCGCCCAAACCGTAGTTAAAACGGAACCGGACCGGCCCGAAACACCCGTCAATTCGATCGAATGCAAAGTCGAAGTGGACGATCACCATCCCCTCATCAAAATCCGCAGCGAGTCGGCACTTAAATATCCGGACATGGAACCGCAGGTGACGTGCACGCCGGTCGTGCGCCAAGACCAGCGCGAAGAACCGCCGACAGAACCGGCCGATCTGTCCAAGCCGAAACCGGAAAATCTAACGTGCGTACCGGAAATCGATTTCATAAAGGAGGAAATCGCCGACAATCAGTCAGAGTGCAGCAACAGTTCGGATCCGGAAAGGCTGGAAGTCGACATGTCCCAGGCGCCCGAGGAACACTCGAATTCGACAACGAACAGCGCCTCCAGTCCGTTACCCGAGCATCCGCAGATACCGGAAGACGACACGACGCTTTGGAACACGCTGTCGCAAAATGGGTACAATCCTCAGATGCCGCTATCGAATGAGGCCACGCAGCTGCTTCGGAAGCTTATCACTTGTAGGAAATTAGGTGATTTATCTACGCTATTTAATAATTATTGAATCTAATGATTGATCATTGCTAGGTATGAGCATAACAAGCATAACGCCGAGCCAACCGCACATCCTCAACTACAGCATGTTCCAAGACAATCACAAGCAAGACGACCAACCCTTGAACATGGAGATGAAATCTTCCGCCAGGAGAAAGCAAAGTTTCCCCACAAAAGCCGCGGTTGAAATAGAACAGACGAAGATGGAGACCGACTCCAAGGATGAACCCGAGGAGTATCTGCCGGACTTCACCGGAGGCAACGCCTGGTGCAGTCTTCAAATGAAAGGAGGAAAAGTAAATAAATAATCTTCATGGTCTGCGACACATTCTAATGATTTCATGCATGTTTTCAGGGCGGTAACAGTCCAAATATGGCGAGACGGGTCGATTTGATGTGTACGAATTGTGGCACACAAACCACCACTATCTGGAGGCGGAACATGAAGGGAGAGATGGTGTGCAATGCGTGTGGGTTATACTACAAGTTACACGGGGTGGATAGGCCTGTCACGATGAGGAGGGACACGATTCACACGAGGCGCAGAAGGCCTAAGGCTGTGGAAAAAGAACGGGAAAAAGGTGAAGAGAACTGTTCAAAATAATTAAATTTAACAGTACTTATTGTTTTTTTTTACAGATTACCAAATCAAGAATCCACTAAGAGGTGAGTGTTAAACAATATCCGCTTTGGGAGGAATCACTTAAAAGAAATCGATTCCCTCATTGCGTGATAAAGATTATATTATTATTTTCAACTTTTACCTATTGCAATCAGTTTCAGATCTGCAAATGAAATATCCACTTCGTGGTAAGTAAGACTAATTGAAACAGTTGCAGATATATACGCCAGTAACATGTTTGATGCTTTTTGTTCAGTTTACGGTAAATCGGCACGAATAACACGCATCAGAGGTATGTTCCAAAAATCACTGTCAATTTTTCTTTATTGGAACGTGTCTTTATTGTACATTTTTTGTGTTAATATGAATGTGTTTCGTTTAGTTTTAGTGTGTCTGGTGCATGTTTTTGTCGTTTTGTCGTTACATGTTTCAGTTAACACTTGATGTTTGTTAAAAATGTTATGTTGTTTGTTGTAGTAATCGCACCGAAAAGCAAGGGCAGCATTTCAGAAACAACGGACACGGAAGAAATGCTGACGGCGCTGCGCAGACAGCTTCAACCCCACCTCATAATGGCACTTCAAGGCCAGAAGAACCAACCCACCTTGCCCAACCAAGTAAACCCTCTAGCCCCCATTTTACATCCATTTATAATAAACTAATCGTTCCTTTGTAGGGGTCGAAGTATCCATTCTTGCCAGCGGGTGAATCGCCGGGCGGTTCGGCGCCCGAAGCCGATTCAGACGACGATTGTATGGAGGATCTGCCCCTGAATCTTGTGTCGACGCAAATGCCCACCGAAACCGAGTCGCACTAGCAGGAATCGCCTTTCCAATCGCTGCAAACATCTTGAAAATTCACTCTCTGATAGAACGAATCTCGGTGCAATTGTTGTTGGACGCGTGTTTACGTTGCAGCCTTTCGAAATGCCAGTATATAACACACCATTTTTTATTGGATTAACCCCCAAGTGATATTGAATTACTTAAAAAAAAATAAAAATTTTTGTAGATATTTTTATTAAATGGGCTGCGTTGTTTGCGGCGTCGGATTTCGATCGTTTCCAGTGCTAATCCCGGTTCATTCTGTGATAACAAATACTCAAATATTATTTAAAAGCAATTAATAACCACGCCTTTGTAAACAACGCGCCAATTAAATTGATATGGCGTTGCATAAGTCGATCATCCAAAATTTTGTTTACTGATAATATTCGGTAGTATAAAAGAAATTAGTTTATTTTATTTGACAGATTTTAATTATAAAATTGATTCATTTCCAAGTCGATTTTTGCAACACCTTTATATATACTTTTATATAAAGTAATAATGATCATTTTGTTTATCGATTAAATGTCGATAAGCAAATTGGTTGATTATTTCTTATCGCCCTCTAAAACCAGTTTACTTATCCAGTACTTATACGAAGTAATACTCATTTTTTTATATACACACCCACCTTTTTTATATACATACTGCAGATTGTGATATTTCCACAAGCGCATTATAAGTTTTTATTACGTGCCCGTAATAAAAATGTCGGAAACTTAACCAAACCCTTGTTGCTTAAGCCAGTAGTACCTTAATTTTAGTGTTATTTAGTTTATTTTTGTCGCTCGAATAATCTCCTGTCTTACACACCATCCAAAAATACTCTTTGACCCAATAATACTCGTATTATAAATGCTCTCTTTTTCAGTACGATTTTGCCTTTTTCTGACCAGTATATTCTCTGTTCTCGTTTTTTATTATTTTTTAACGTGTGATTGACCTCCATTGTATATAAAATCACTGTTTTCGACGTCGTTGACGTCATTTTTTGTATACCATAACCAGTTATTTTATACGTTAAGATTTTTTATTATTATTTTATACATTAGTAGGTTTTAGAGCAATTTTTTTGTATTTAAGCTTGCAATGAAGTTTTCTATAGTCCCGGTTTGTTTAAAATCCGGACAATCCGTAATTATGAGTATTAATGTTATACAATTTCACGCCAAATTATTAAAATGATATTTTTTGGATATTTTAAGACTGGATTATCTCGGTATTACAAAAATCAGTATTAGGAAGTTTTGGAAATTGGATTGTCGGCGGATTTGGAACATTCGGGCAGCCCTCGTAGGTGTAGTACCTATTAGTATTAACATGAGTGATATTTCTTAATTTTAACCCTAATTTTATTTTTTTATATTATTAAATTAACTTATTAAAATTTTCGACATCAGTATTGAACACCTTTTTATATTTTTTAAGCTAATGCATTAGTTTAGATTATATTTTAATAATTTGGCAGCTTAACTCCCATTTAATTGTTGCGTGTTAACATATTTTATGCATTTTGGTCGTATTTATTAATAGTTACAGGGTGTAAGTTGTTTGAATTGGTGCATAATTTCAGAATAGTGACTTTGTTATAAGTAAAAATCTGTTGATCTGCATATTTTTATATTGTTGAGTGATTGTGATTGTTAATAAATTTAATTAACAAAAAAAAACACTTGCCCGATAATTTTAGTCGCAGCGCAGTTGTATTTTGTTTCGAGTTTAATTTTATGTAACATGTTAGTTATATTTGTGTGGATATTTGTATTTTTCCTGTCTGTTTTTACTTTTTCATATGAATATTTATATAAGAGTGTTTACCCTACTACAAAACTATGTAACTATAAATTGGCTAAACTAGAGATTACTTAGAATATTTTTTTACAAATAAATAATGGCTGCTACTTTTTATTTATTTAAATTTCCTTTTTTTAAATTATTTGGACTTCTATTTGGGCAAGTCACTAGAATTTATTTTTATTATTTTTATGGTATAAGGGGAAAAGAAAATTTATTTATTTATTAGAAGTTCAACACCAGGTGAGATATATATTTTTTAAATTACATAATATTAACTACCCTAATTCTTAATTGGCCGACTATGCAGTCGGCTGCAGAATGGCATTACCACTTTCCAAACAAAATCCTTTGCGACCCTCTCTCGCTAAGCCCCGCCCAGAACCCCAAAAAAATGTAGGCCATAAAACCCAGGTATACGTAACAATTGCGGGTCAAAAAATTTACTCCTATCGATTATATAATAAGTATTTCATATTTTTGGAAACACTTCTTGAGAAAGTTAGAGATTGACTAAATTAAAGAAACTTAGTTTTTGTAAATTATTATCACAGGTTGTCATAAATTAAATAAAATAGCCCTATTTATAAAAACTATAAAAATGTATAAAATTAGAACAAAAATTCTTTATTTTTCTCTCATCTGTTATGAATTAAAATTAATCCTATTGACATAAACTAAGATATTTATGATTTTATTAATATATAGCAGAGGTGGTCAACATGAGGCTCTTTGGAGGATTACTTGTGGCTCTCGATAAATGTACCCCCGTTCCCTTCTCATTCCAGAATTATCAAGAGAAGTAAAATAAATGTTTAATTTTTAATATTTTAATTCAATACACATATTTTGTACTTTTCAATAAGTATAATTTTAGTAAACAAATTTTTTTAATACATTTTTTGCATAATACGCGAAACATTTCAAATTATGAAAAATGGCTCGGACTATCAAGGAGCTGGCCACCCCTGATATACAACATTACTTTTCCAATAAACTATTTGAAAATATCAGTGTTATATATTATGTAACTTGTATAAAATATGTTGTGTATTATTTCGCTTGTTTGACAATTCATTAACTAAATGCTTTTTAGTATTTATTATAGATATTTTAAAATATAGTCATACTTTTTAATTGTAAGCAATTGGGATAATAAATTATTATGTGATCATTGGTCATGATTTTACTCTAAGCATATATCGCGTATTAATTAAAAACCGCTTATTCAGTGAACGACTAATGATCTACACAAATGTATCAGTCCAGAATTTTCTTTAACACGAGTTTCATCACAAATCAGAGCAATTACAATACTATATATATATATATATATATATATGTATATATATATGTATGTATATAGTATTGTAATTGCTCTTCATTGTCAAATTGTTGTAAAAGTCTGTTAGTGTAACAATATATACTACTTTGATTATAATAAACAATCAATTTTTAGTAAAAATTTATTTATTTAAATTAAATGCTTAATTTTAAGCAGTAAAATAACATATATGTAATATAATTTTTAGTTTTCAGCAGGTAATTTATGATCTGTAAAAAATATCTAAAACTTTTTCGGAGATAAATTATAGGAAATTGAATTCTCTACAAAAAATGTCATAAAAAATTTTCCCATAAAGTTGATGGTTGCGTCAGAAAATGAGAAAAATTTCAAAATTTTAAATCAATCCAACTTTAATGTTAAATATCTTTTGAAAAAATGAATATATCAAAAAAGTGTGAGAGACTTTTTTTGTAGAGCGTTAAATTTTCTATAAAAATCTGTTTTGGTCATTTTGAAATATTATCTCTAACTAAAGTTAAAAAATTTCAAAATCCAAGAGAACACCGTTCCCGTCTTATTTAAACAGGAAATTAAAATTTACGATTTTTTTACCATTTCCAACAAAATTTTCGATATAAATAAGAAAAAAAACAAATTTGTCGATTTTTTTGAAACAGTCTAATATATATTGTTAAATTATTTTATATTTATTTATAATTATTTTATATATATATATATATATTTAATAAAATTTATATATTTTAAATTTTGGTTTATATTTAGTTCTTTTATTTCATCTATAAATATCAAATATAAATGCACAAAATGTATTATATATAATACGATGTAAATTTATAAATAATAATTTTATAATAATATAATTATACTACTACTCAAAAATTTTTAAATATACAGAAGTGTTCTACAATTATTGCGTTGAGATGGTCACACAAAATTGTTACTTACTAAAATAACAATATATGTAAATTTGGGGATAATTTATGCGAGCCCGCTTGTTCAGGTCGCAAACGAAACTCGACCTGGGTGGTAATGCCATTCTGCAGCCGACTGTATGTGATCAAACAGTTACAACCGCATCATTCTATACAAGAAATAAATAAACTTTACGTACGAATGTTATGCCAAAATATTCTCAAAAAAAAAAATAAATAAATTTTTACAATAAACTTAGGCGAAGAACACATTTGAGCTCTAAATTCATCGTAGTATTGATACTTAGCTTTTGAAATAAAAAATCGCATGGGATTAAATCAGGTGATCAGACGATTTTGAAGTGCTGTTTAAATAAATTTCTTTCATTATATCTATTTTTTAACATCCCTAGTGTACTCTACTGTAACAGCTTTTATAACAATGTGACTATAATACTTAAGTTGTCCAATTAATTCTAGATACTTAGTATGTTTAGTTAAATTTTCTCATTTAGAGTGGGGTTTTTATTAGATATCCTTACCGATTCATTAAAAATCTAGTAAATATGTACAACGTAAAATATGGAAGTACTGTAAACCTTCTAAATTCTCGACATGCGCTTTCAAGGTTTATGAATGAATCGACAAAGAATTTATACATATAGTTGTATAGACGGTGCATGTCGCATTATTATTATTCATACTTCCTACTCATTAGAGTCGGTTTCAATTTCAGTCTTTGATTTTTGGTTTGATGCATATTTTACAAAAGAAATCTTGTAACATTACGCTTTCAAATAAGTTTAATTTCATTAGACCAAATAATTTAATTAAACATCCAATGACCAATATTAACACGTCAGATTTTTTACTTACCTTTAGAGATGGGAATACCGGTTCCACAAAAATCGACCGCTCCAAGCGACCGTTCCACGAAAATACCGCGACAAAATAACGTTATTTTGTGGAGCGTTATTTTTATAACTCTATCGTCTCCGAGTTCGACAGCATGTCGCGATGCGTTGTCGCGAGTCGCGTTGTTCCGTTCCTTGGTATCTCAGCGATACCGAATGACTTGTTTCATAAATTTTTATATAAAATATATTAAACCAAAGATCTAATCTAAAACTGTGTTTAGATAAGGGCATGTACAGATTTTGAAAAAATCGCCTTCGAGACTTAATTAATGAATGGCCTCTAAGAGTGTGATTTATTTGTATAATATAAACAACACTTGGAAAGATTTTGGGCTTAGGAACTTTTAAGACGTAATTTTTAGTTGACTTGACTTCGATCGTCTCACCAGAAGTGTACAATAAAACGAAAGAAACAATGAGCAATGTAAATACAGTTTAAATTGTAATCAAAACTTGTAAATTCATAAGTAATGTTTAGTTTTTATTATGTATTTTATTACTTTTAATTAAATTCTAAATAAATTTATTTATTGAGTCATTGAGTTCTTTTATATTGGTAAATAAAATAATTTAATTTACAAAAAATGTTCATTTTTTCATACCATGAACCATGATGAATCTATAATTCAATATGTTTTGTTTGAATTTATTACTTTACGAAGGTATTTTTATACCGCGAAGTATGAAACGGAATGGTTCGGAACGCGAATCGCGATACTGTAACGATAACGAACTAAAACTGTCGCGATTTGACTATCTATGCTCGTTCGCGACAGCGATTTAGGCAGTCGCCTCGTTCCTCAGTAACTAGTTATTTCGTCCCTAGGAGCGCGACTAAATCGTTCCACAAAAATACCGCTCCAAAATCGCGGTATTAAAATACAGACACATCTCTACTTACCTATTGCATTTAATATTTTAATTTTTGTAGTATGTTTTTAAAAGGGGGAGATGAAAAATATATTTTTTTTTAATTTAAACTTTTATTATTGAGAAATCCGTTCACAACATATCGAGTGTAGACATTCCACGTATTTTACATTGGTGTAGTAGTAGTAGTAGTAGCTTTACATTTGTCTTCAACAAGCATAAATGAAAGAACAACATTGTAAATTACATATTTTATTTCGCTTTAGGGACACCTTGATGTAAAGCGTTAAAATTATAATTATAAAATTGATTAAATTTGAATGTAGCCCTCCACATGGACAAGATAAAACAAATGTGATAGTGATATACTCCTTAAGATATAGTAAAAAAAATCCACCGGAGCAAAATTAGCTACATTAAAAAAAAACTTAATTAAACTGTTAAAAAATGGCATTAATTAATGTAGACTTTATTACGTAACCTAATAATACCATTACAAACAAAATTTATCTACAACAGCACAGTAGTACTTGTGGCGACGTTTTTCTCTAATACAGTAGTACGTGGAACGAATGAAAATTTTGTGTTTTAACCCTCCAACTCCAAAGCCATACCGATTTTATGTCCCCCACTGTTGAAATTCTGACCATCCACCAAAAGAGACAGTGTCAGTACAACGCCTGAAACACAAGAGCCACGTCAAGTATTGGACGCAACATCAAAAATTAAAACATACCTTCACGAAGCCTCTGTTGATAGCCAAGCCCCACCAAACATTTGTTGTCGACTTTGGCGCGCAGGGACGCATCTTGGTCGATTATGTAGGATGTACCAAGCCCGAACTGCGTCTCTTGGTTGTCGGATTTCCACGCTATTTGTACTGCCGACTCCAATTTCGGACTGATCTTCTGGTAGAATGACCCCTTGAAAATTTGACCGTCACTACTGCTCCCATCCCCGTCATTGGCATCGTCATTTTCGTTTTCGTTTTCGCCACCATCGTCGGTCCCGTCAGAATCGGATGGCATAGGACATTCGCTAAGTTAGAAATCATATCGAATAAGGACGGGGGGGAAGACTTACTACACAGCGCCCAAATACGAGTTCTGCTATACTCTGTTACTGTTTTAGGATTAAGTGGATTTGAAGGTAGGGTAACAATCAATCTTACCGTGTGCGTCGCCCGGAATACTTACACAGATGTGTGGATAGTGAAGTCTGATGTTTGGAAGCCGAGGGCAAAGTTATTCTTGGTCAGTTTGACATCGTTGACGTCGAAGGCGGCCTGGTAACCGGCCAACCAACCTTGATGACCAACAACTGCGGCTGCGTTGATCAACGGCTTATCCTTGTCGACATCGAAATCAGCGTTCAACGCTACTTTTTCTTGATTGTAAGCCAACTTTATTTGCCCTTTAACGGCACTAAAAAACAAAGAATGGTTGTATATACCATGTATATACTTGACGTGATTTTAACTTACCCAGTTGGCGGTTGGAAAGTGACGTTTCCGGCGGTCTTGAGACCATTAAGGAAGTAATCTTGGGCACTGACTTCTGTGAAGAGATTGTTGTCAGTGGTCCAACGTTCGGTAAAGGTAACGTTGGGATCCTTGACCTTATATTTGGTTTCCAAAGAGCCAAAGACCTTGCCACTGTCTTGATTTGAGTTTCCACCGGTGCTGAGTTCGACGCCTCCAGCCGTTTTCGTCTTGCAGTCCAACTTCAAGAGACCGAAATGGTAGCCCTTGTTAAAGACGTCGTTGGCCTTCTTGCCCAAGTCGGCATATAATGGAGGAGCCATCTAAACGGAATTATACATTCATTTATTTATGTGTGAATAATTGTAATGTACATAATACAAAATTTACAATATCATTGGTCTAATCCGGTGATTTGGTCACACAATTGAGATAACGTAGCTGGAGTGCCACGCAAATGGGATAAAATCGATAATTCCTTTTTAACAAGTCACACGCACAAACTTAACGATTTTCTAGAAATGTAAAGGGTCCATATGAATCCATAAAACATTTAGACGTATTAATAAACATTACAATTCCTTCTTAAGTCAGTAACATTGTTTTTGGCTTTGTTTATACTGGCAAATGATCAATTATTTATTTCGCTTTAAAATGTTTTTGGATATCTCTATTGAAGTTTGTTGATTTTTATTGCGTCTTTAGAATGAGATAAAAGTAAATTTTAAGAAAAATACGTACGAACAATGAATAGTGTGTTCACAACAACAACAACGTCTTATCAGTTTTTATAACGTTGTAATGTTGATTTAATTTTCACAATTGGACAATTAATTATCCTACTCCGCAAAGCAAATCTAAAACAATCAATTGAATTCATCCTAGTTCGAGTTATCGCGCATTCCCTTCGCAAAAATTGACATATCATATTAATGTAAATTAACAAATTGGCGAGAGCCGGTTGTAAGTTACGCAACGTCGACACCTGACCGAAAAATCCAAAATAGCTCACGACAAATCCGACAAAAAGTTGGAACTTGGAAGGCAGGTGTTTTGGGAGTGAAATATCACGTGACCCTCCCCAACGGAATTTCCAATTCGGAGACGTCTATTTTCAACCCTGCGCGCCGTACGTTGATCCGAACTTGACATTGGCCAACGCACAATCGCATCTATTTTCGTACCACAATCACAATAAAAGAAACTATCGGTGAGGGCGAATCTCAACTACGGATGGAATCGCGCCCCCCATGTCGGTAAATTTAAATGTCGCGCCGACTTGTCGTGTCGGTGCCAAGTCACACGCGAAAATGGCGACACCGTTCCAGAATTTAACACGAAATTTGTTGGATTTAAAATGAAAGTTTTGCCAACTATGCGCGAAATTCCATCCAGCTAGGCAAATCGTCCGAGTTAGATGGTATAAAGGCAGCTACGGCCGGTTACGTAATTACAATTTTACAGAAAAATTAATTTTTATAATCTTACATAACAGACACTAAACCGGCTCACGTCATTCTACAATAGCCCCTTTTATAAACAAAACTGCCACCCCCCGGCTGGGAATTAGGTTAAAATTCAGCACAGGAGGGCGAAGCCCACTTAAAAAAAAACCGGCCTCGCCGCCTCCAAAAATCCAATTAGATTTCAACAGATGAAGTGTTTAAAGAAATAAATTGCTCACCTTGTCTCAGAGGTTTGTTCGTGAATTGCTGGCTACAGAATTGACAAACAAAAAATGTGTGGCCGGCCTCGTTCAGTGTCCACAGGCACCCGAAAAGCAGGGGGATCTCTCGCACGAATCGCGCACAACGCAAAGCCAGAGCGAGACAGAGCGATCGAATTGCGGCGAGGGGGGTATGTATCGCTCGCTGCCAACCGGATCGCACGCGACAAATTCCCCCGATAAAAGTCGCACTGTCGCAATTCTTTCGATCAAATGCTCGGGACGCGAGTACTACATTTTACGTCGAGGGCTAACTACACACACACAAATTGACTACAAAAACAGTTTGATGTTTGTTTTTTAAATTTTATTTGTATTGGAAAATTGTTGATGGTCGGTTTAGACGCATCTCCGCCCAACTCCAGTGATCCGTTATCCAGTGATCAACCAGCAATAACTCCTTGTTTTTCTGACTTGTTAACTCTTCAATTTTCGTCTACACATATAAATTCCTCAAACTCACGTGAACTGTTTATTTATTTCCCGTCGATGAAAATACGCTACAACATTTCTCTAAGCACAACTTTAATTTCAAATTAAAAAATGAATCTCCGACAAAGAATTACAAAAATATATTTTATTTATTCTGATATATTTACATAAATTAAAGCAAACTTTTAAGTAAAACCTCGCGTTGCCGTTGTGAATGTTTTTATTTTCTAACATTTCAATTCTAACATGTGTTTGCATATATCCATTTATTTTGTATAATATTATATTTATTTTTCATTTATTTCCGTGTTTATTAATTTGTGTTAGTTCGATTCTTCATTGATTTATAGACAATTTTTATTGTGTTTAATTAGTGTGATTTCTTAGATAAAAATTTATTTTAAATTTAAAAGAATGCTGATTTTTGCTGTTTTATGTAATAAATAATAATAAAAAAAAATTGAAAACCTAACCTAACTTATTACCTAAACTAACCTATTTTTTCGAAAAGTTCATCAGAAATAGAAAATTTTCAAAAAAAATTGTCAATAACGTTTTTATTTTTTATGAAATGAAAATCAGTATTGTTCAAGTTTAAAATTAATTTTTCTCTAAGAAATTTTAATTTTTTTCATTTGACAAATTCTTCGTCACGCCTAAAAATAGAATGATTAAAAAAATATATGAAATGAATATTTGAATTTTTATTATGTAAAACAATTTAATAAAAATTATGTTACATATATTTTTTTTTTTTGAAAATATGCTACTTTTGATGAACTTTTTAAAACAAATAAGCATATAGTATAAAAAAATGTTCATAAAAATGTTTAGTAAAAAACGCAAAAATCGATATTTTTTCAAATTCAAAATTGATTTTCCTCTAAGTAATAATTATTTTTTACTTGATCAAAACATACTTATTAATATTTTGAAAAAAAAATTGTCGATAACTCAATTTTTCGATTTTTTATGGTTGAAAATAGGTGGAGCCGTGATTCTAAACAATTACATATAATTGAAAAGATGAGATTAGGGATGAGATATACACTCATGGGATATAGATAATAAAGTAATAAAATATCAGATGCGACAACGTTGTGAGAGTTCTTGATAGTAATGCGCCTGTGGAAACTACAAACAGTTCAGGCTGCTATAAGGGAATTTTACCAAAGCTTATTAATCCAGTATTCATTTTTTAATAATTTCCAAATCATAAATCAAATAAATCGATTATTAAAATAAGAAAATTTGAAAAATGGCAAGGGTAGTATGTCTCAGATATTATAGTTATATAAGTTTCATATATATATAACGGCGACATCCTGTTTAAAGATGCACAACCTAGGTTGTTGTTGTTATAGAAAAAGAAAATAAATAATATACTACTATAAAGAACTTGCAAACCAAATTTACTCGATCCGATTGGCTCAAATGGTGACAGAGCATAGAAGGCGTAACAATCAGAAGGGCGTGACATTGTTCTCTCTCTATGTCACATTCTATAGATACCATACTCTATCTCTTTTATTTACTCAGAACCGTAGAGGTGTTACGCATATAGTATTTGCTCTATAGATGTTTCATCTAAACCAAATGCATAAATCATTCTAAACGTTTCGTCTGAACCCACCCTAACATGACTTGCTATTTCCCCGGTAGAGCGCAGACTATCCCCTAAAAGAAGCTGTAAAAGACCTACGACCGAAGTATATATCTAACAAGGCGGCAACCCCCAACAGACTTTCCACCTACAACTTGATAAAACATTTCAAAATAATTTCACCTGCTCGCATTCGGACGTTCCTAAATATCACTTTAAATCGATAGTAAAACTTACGACGGGTTCGACTGACACTGGTGGGGGGACATCTTTTTTTCCGAACCATCCCGCCTTCTTGCACACGAGGGCTTTTTCCTCGTTGGACATGTTTGAAGTCGGTAGGATGGCCGCTTCATTGGTGCGCTGAGAATTTGCCATTATACCATGCCAAAAGAGAGAAATTTAGTACGCCACATTGTAGACAACTGGAATTTGAAAATTAATTTGAGTTTTGACCTTTCAGTTGTTTCGGCGTCTGTGTTTACATGCCAACGTTCCTGCTTCATTTTTTTCTCGTGAAATAAAATGCGAGGCCATGGAAATTTGGGGCGCAATTTTCGAATTTCGCGCCTGGGACTTTTGGTTGCAAGTGTTTGGCGGCACTGGAACGCTTGTACGGTCACGTGATCTGTCAGAATTTGAGTATGTTTTGAATCCGTCGCGTTTTTATAGGAAAAGTTTCACTTTTGTTTTGTACCATGTCGTATTCTGATAAAGGTACGAACATTTACGCACCCCATACAATTATTAAAACCACTGTTGACTGAACGGTGATGGAAATTGCATTGTTAAACTGTGATTTACGGTGGCTTCTTTGGTGTGGCTGGTTAAATTTTTGAATATTGTCCAACACAAACTAAGCGATTTTAAATCTGTAACCCCCCACGAAATTGTGCCCAGTATCTAAACTACCCTAATGCACAAATAACGACGTTAATGACGAATTATACTTTAGGATATTTCAAAAATGTTAGACAAAATTGTGGCATATTTTCAGGTGAAGATGCGGAGACCGCACTCGTCGAGAGTCTCGCAATGGAAGGTGCAATCACGGATGCTAATCTCGCAGGGCTCACCACCAACGACTTGCATGCTTTGTCACAATTGTCCCAAGAATTGACTCTAACTGCTGATGATATGGAGACCGAGGGTAAGTTGACTACATAATATGGATAAAATTGATTCAGTAACACTTTACAAAAATTAAAAAATACAAATTTTAGATTGAATGTAATTTTGACGCGCATTTGACAAACTAAGTTATTCTCATTTGACATTTGGAATTGGAGAAAGGTGGCACGAAAACAAAAATGATTGGACACATTTATTCTAATTGTTAGAAATTGTTTGTATCAAATGCGTCTATGTTATTTTAATATTTTGTGATATTGTTTGAATAAATATTCAGTAATTATCAATAAATATGATTTTATTCCATAAAAGTATGAATCAGTGTTACGAAAAGAAGAGGAATATTTGAAAAGCATGATTTATTGTTCTTTATAATATGTAAATATTTCTTAAATTTTTTTTCTGATGTATAATTTAAAATATTGGTTCCATCAGTATATAATAGTGTGGTAAAATAGTATTTTACACTACAAGGGAAGAAAGTTTGAGATTCCTGCCCTGCGCGCCATATTACCCGAGGCGTAGCCTATTTTCTGTCGTGGAACCGGGGAGCAAAATACGTATTTTCGACCGAGGTAGTAAGAAAAATATATTGGACTATGAATTTTTCAATATTTTACTATCATTTTATTGATTTTAATTTTAGATATTTTTTGTCTTATTTTAATGTATAAAAATTCCGTTTGTTATCTTCAAAAAGAAAATAAAATTCAATTAAACTTTAATCATCCAATTAGAATCCCTCGTTTCCGAGTCGGAGGTGGTGGTGGATGCTCAAGAAGAAATTGAACATGAAGAAGAAGTGGTCGTACAAACCGAACTCGGGGCAGAGGAAATCGAAATCGAGACGGAAACAGCCGAAGACGGTACCGTGGCAGTTACCACTCCCTCTGGTACCATGACGCTCAGCACCATGGTTGAGGAGTCGAACAAGAGGTCCGGCAGTGCCGTACCGCCCCTCAGGCCACTGACGATTGCCCCAAAGCCTCAGAAGATTCCCGTGACCGCCGTTAAACCACTTGCCGGGCAACAATTGTTATTGCTTCAAGGTAAAATAGACGTTTTGATAAGTTTTAAGAGTTTATAATTGGATGTGTTTTAGGAACTGGTACTGGACAAGCAATAAAGTTAGTTTCACCGCAAGGACAGGAGTTAAACTTGGCTAACTTGGCTCTGAGCAGACCTTTAACAATTAAACCTGCAATTAAAACCATAACTTCACAAGGAAACATATCCTTGGTTCAACCAAAGCCTGTTGTTATGAAAAAAATTTTAACTCAAGGACAAAAAATACAAAAACCCTTACAAACAATTCAAAACAAACAAGTATGTTCTATATTGAAATAATTAGAGTAGACTACAAGTGTGAGTTTTTAGGGACAACAATATATGGTGGTTCAAAAATCTGGAGAACCAGGACAACAGATGAAATTAATTCAAGGGACTAGTATTCAAACAATACCAAGTCCTACAAAAACAATTACCCTGCAACAAGCTCAAGAAATGGGTTTGTTGTCTCCCAAAATGTTACCACAAACTACAACCACTACCACCCAAAAACACACAGTGTTAATCAATAAAAATCCACAGAAAACTATTAAAATTATGCCGCAAACAACACAAATGATTACAGGTAAATGCTAAATAAATGATTTTACATAATGACAAGTAATTTTGTATTTAGGTAATAAAACGATATCTTTGAAATCGCCTACGAAAATATTACCAGCGACAAGTTTAACTACAAACAAAGCCCAACAAAGAATAATCTTCAAATCGACCACTGGAGGACAAACTGTCTTACCACCAGGGCAAATCATACAACTAACTGGAAATCAAAGCATCAACAGTGGTCAATTGCATCAAATCAATATTCCAGGCAAAGGAGTAAGCATTTTCTTCCGTCGTAAAATGTTTAGCTATAAGTATTTTGGGGAATTTTTAGATGCAGTACATTAAATTCGTTACGAGTACGGCAGATGCAAATACGACGTTGAATACTGTCAAAACTACAACCCAAAGTGTAACACCTAATCACATGGTGTTGTCAGAGATAAAAGTACTTTAATCAGTTATTTAAAAATGCATTACACTAACTTATTGCTTTTTCTTTTTCAGCCGGTTCTAGCACCGAAAACAGTGAAAACAGTACCGCAAAAACTAAGCATGACAGCGAGCCAACAACCGGTGATGATCACGTATCCAATCCCTCAAGGTACCGCAACCAAAGTCGCGATTCCGCAGAGACATTCCGGACCCGTGCAGACGGCGTCCACGCCCGCACCAAAGCCTACGCCCGTGTTAATCGATGGCACAACCCCCGCCCAGACGGACGGTAATCTGGAATCGAATGGCATCAGGCCGAGAAAACCATGCAATTGTACGAAGTCGCAGTGCCTAAAATTGTACTGCGACTGTTTTGCAAACGGGGAGTTTTGTTACATGTGCAACTGTATGAATTGCTACAACAATTTGGACAACGAGGATCACAGACAAAGGGCGATCAAAGCCTGTTTGGAGAGGAACCCACATGCCTTCAGGCCAAAAATTGGCAAGGCAAAAGATACCGCAGGAGAAATGGCCGTCAGGAAGCACACGAAAGGTTGTAACTGCAAGAGATCTGGGTGCTTGAAGAATTATTGCGAATGTTACGAGGCGAAGATCGCCTGCAGTAATAATTGCAAGTGCGTGGGATGCAGGAACATTGAAGACACGATGGAGAAGAAGAACATTAGAATTTCTAGTATTATGGACAATATGAGCACCTCACCTCCATTAGGTAAAAGTATTCCTAATAGAGAACTTGGACAATTTAGGCCAAGAAGAAGTTCAAATAGCGGGTAAGATTAATAATAACACAGCTGTCTGTCTTAATTTTACATTAATTTTTCCGCAGTAAACAACCAACTAATTACATAACGGATGATGTAATAGAAGCGACGTGTCAGTGCTTACTAACGATATCGGACAGTGCAGAAAACAACATGCAAGATGAAGAAGTGACAAAGGCGCAGATAATCGAAGAATTTGGACGGTGTTTAACCGAAATCATAGAATGTTCGAGCAGTCGAAACCTGAATTAACTGTTGATTTTAAAGTGTGTTGTACATTGTGTCGCATGGCGTTTTTATTAAAGCGTATCCGCTTTTTGATTTGTTGTTTTTATGGTGTGTATTTGATTATACAGAGAATATATTATAATATATTTAAATTATGGATGGTGTTTTAATATGATCATGTTATAAAAGTTATTAAGGTATTAGTTTTGTTGTCTGATATAAAAATTATTTATTACAAATTATGTTTATAAATTTAAAGAGTACGTGATTTTCAAATCAGTCTTTATCATTTTAGAGCCTCAATATTTTTTTCAAACTATTTTTTCATTAAATAAAAGAACAGTCAATTTTAGTAAATGATGACAAGATTTGAAATATTTCTGAAAAATCTTTAAATGGACTATTTTCATCTTTTTGAAGAAAATTTCATTTGTAACTGCCCAAACATAACATGTACATGATGGTATGTACCATCAATTTAGTTGTATAAACTCATATTTTTGCGGACAAATATATTTCATGAGATGAAGTCAATGAAACATCAAAATTTTTTAACAATACAAATGGTGATACCTCCTTATTTTAATCACAAAATTGCAAATTGTTATACAATAATTCAGTAAAAATTAATAAATTATACGTTTCATTTCGGTTTATTGTTATCATAAATGGATTAGTACCCACCAGGAAAGATTTCGAGGAGATATCTTACATCTTTTAAAATTATTATTGTTATGGTAAACAATTTACTTGAATTTGAATATTAGCCATTTTCATATGCATTCTTTACTAGTTATATGTAACCTAATTTATATGGAATGTAGCATAAATTATTTCCTTTACTTATCATCAATAGTTAATATACCGATTAGAAAGCCTTTGATCCTACTGAATGTTGAGGGAGACATCAAGTATGACGGAGACAGTAAAAGATTCCCTAGGAAGCAAATTTGCAGACTTTCTGACTCTGTCGTCCATGTTTCTCGCAAACTTCAATTGGATCAAACGGTTTTCGATATTTCTCGACGTCTATAGAAAATTATATATTACTATTATTATTATTATTATTATTATTATTATTATTATTATTATTACTATTATCACTTGCATTTAAAATACATGGAAGACCCATGTGGATGTAACCACAGCTCACCTAATGTAATCTAAAGCTAAAGCTACATCCAATTGCAAATAACTCGAAAAAAATGACGTGCTTATATTTTAAATTAATTTTTCCATCTTGATTGTAATTGAAATTGATGATTCTTAATGGACTGAAATTGGCAAATATATACATATTTGTATATAGAATATACAATAAAAGCTTGTAGTACAAGTTAATGTAGACTAACATAAAATTATTAATATCTGAAATTAACCTAATGGAGTTATTATTAGTTGTAACTGTTTAATGAACAAATTATGAATGTAGCAAAAATCGTGAAGCCATTCTTATAATCTCATGAGCAGTTCCATTGATAGATATTATTTTAATATTGTGATAGATAATATTTTATTGTGTCTCTAATAAAAATGAACGCATGTAACTGTAGCCTTAATAGTAACATCATTATTGAACCACATTTGTATTTATTTCATGAATTTCTTGTTCGTATTTAATTATTTAATTAAAACTGTCGAATACATTTACATTACACTACACCAAAGTGTGTTCTATAGACTACCATCTGTTAAATTATTATTTAAAATGTTTGTGCGCAAAAATCAACAAAGTGTATGACCTGCTTTAAAACAGTGTGTTGTGGCTTTTTGACATTCAAATGACACGTCACAGAGTTCTTTGACACACACATCAAATAAAAATTTCAACGTCCCGTCAGGTTGTTTTTATGTTTGCCGAATATTTCAGTCCATTGAAGAGTAGTCAAAGAGGTAAATATTTTTGAAATTTCACCGTATCAAAGCAGTATTGATTTGAATTTCGCGGCGTAGCTTGTCGCTAGTGTCGCTTCCTAGAGCACTGTTCATTTTAACGCGCGCATGCCTATGTTGCCTCTTTTGGATTAGTTTCCATCTTGTACACATGTGAGTGAATATTTTTTCCTGATTTTTAACAAAACTCCGTAAAATTTAATTAGAATTATTGTGTTAATCGTCATAATTGTGCCAGATTTTCAAGCGATTTGATTATTGTGTAATTTAATAATTTACAATTATAGTTTCCGAGTGTTTTTGGTCGAGTTTGACAGGGCATGAGTGTGCCGTAGGTTCGCGCCATGTTGTATTAGATTTCGGACGATTTTCGTCTTGTTCTCGTACAATACGCACGCTAATTTTCCAGTAGAAGCGTCCGTGAAAACGTCCGAAATTCAAATCGACGATTAACACAACTAACCGGCCGGACACGCCGTACATTCAATGCGAGTAACTCAAGTTCTCAAACACATGTTCAGTGCCGCGTGGACACACCAATTTCCGTCTCTCTAATTCCATATTCTTTTCCAGCTTGCAAGGTTCAACAGTTAAATAATCCCAGCGACCATGGCCGATATCGAGGACACCCATTTTGAAACCGGAGACTCCGGCGCGTCCGCAACATACCCAATGCAATGTTCCGCCCTACGTAAGAACGGCTTCGTCATGCTCAAAGCCAGGCCCTGCAAGATCGTAGAAATGTCCACGTCGAAGACCGGCAAGCACGGACACGCCAAAGTTCACTTTGTAGGAATTGACATTTTCACAGGTAAACAACCCTAACCAACAACTGAAAACCCATAACCTAACAGTGTGGGCCGTTTCTAGGTAAGAAATACGAAGATATCTGCCCATCCACACATAACATGGACGTGCCGCACGTAAAACGCGAGGACTTCCAGCTGACCGACATCTCCGACGACGGTTACCTCTGTTTAATGTCCGATAATGGTGATTTGCGTGAAGATCTCAAGATCCCTGAGGGCGATGTAGGTGCCCAGCTCCGTACCGAGTATGATGCTGGAAAGGACATATTGTGTACCGTACTGAAGTCCTGTGGTGAAGAGGTCAGTTTTTTTTCCTATTTTTATCCTCAAAACTCTTGTTCTTCATTCTGTTGTCCTTTAAAAACATACAGTTTCCTTAACCTGCTTAAAAGTGTTTAGAAAGTCAGGTTTCATATAATTCCAATGTGTATTTTATCACATTCTTGTTTTCATTTCATAGCTCAATGTATACTAAATTTATCTCTTTTTGAAACTAAGATGTATCGTGAAAGTTGTATTTAAGAAAGTTTGGCTTCTAACTTGATAAATGTAACAATAAGATGTATCTAAATGTTAAAATTTTAAATTAAATTTTGTTTGGTCTACTTATTTGACTAAATAAATTAGAATTTGATCATACATTTATAGAAAATTAAAGGGGACACTTAACTTAGTTGTGACTGTTTCTTAAAATATATGTGTATTTTAAAAAATATTGTCCAACTTTTTTTCATGGAAAATAATGTATTATTGTACAATTTTCATTAAACAAGTTGAATTTAATTTCTTTAAAGCTCTTCTAAATACAATCTTTAGTTACAACTGTTTTATAGTCTGTTAAATATTGCAGTTCTCTCTATAATAAAATGATGATAAAAATTCATATATTCTTTAATAAGTTTTTGGTATTTTGAGTATTAAATAACGTTTTATACAATGCAAATTTAGGGAAATATTATTTTTATGCAAAAAATGTACTATTTATTTATTCAGAGAACATCCTGTAGTAAGTTTTTTCATAATTAGTATCTAAACTATTATCAGTTACTGTTGCAACAAAACAAAATTTATCAGTAAAAGGTCATCAATATGTTTAATTGACAAAAGCAGAATACAAATACGAAAACGTGTTTGCACAGAAACTACATTTCGGTGTCGCTTTGTTTTTTGGCGACGCTGATCGAATTCTGTGCAATATTAACATGTGAGGCTAATTAACCAAGAAGTGCATATCATCATTTCAAGGTCAGTCTCCTCACAACAAGTTTATAAGATACCCAAATATACACATTTAAAAGTGTACTTAAAATACATTCACATTCATTTCTTATTTTATTTGGAACATTGTTGTACTCTGTCTTCATTATTTTATTTTTTAGGTGGTGATTGCCGTAAAAACAAACACTGCCCTCGATAAATAATGGCCAACAAATCAAGCGGAAGCCGAACGAGAGTTTTTTTTCCCAGGAATGTCCACGGCTATCCGCTACCAGCTATTCATTATTAACGTATTGGACCAGTTATAAAAAAAGCTTAAACGTTAATCCAAAAAAAAACAAAAACGGATGGGCTATAGCATCTCTTTAAAGTGGTGTTTACTTTTTACATCTTGTAATTATATTGGCAAAATTCATTGCATAAGCAACAACACATTATACAGTTCAATAAACATTAATTTAATTTTAACCCTATGTAAATTTCTTTTTATCATTTTTTTTACCATTATTAGGACCGTCTATTTCTGTACGTTGTTGTCACGTTTTATTTGACAGTTGGTTTTTTTATTATTTAGATCATATAGTACTCATTTTTATATAATCGGAAGGAATAGGCGATCCTGACACTGATTGTTGACATTACTCAATAAAACATATAGCATTTTTTTAAAGACTTGTTTGATATTGTTACGTAATTTAAGTTTTTTAAAATTTCGATTTATCTTGGCTATACGCGTGATTTACGCAATAATTTTAAAAGTGGAATTGGTTAAAAATATAAAAATATGGATATTAACAGGCTTTCATTACCTTCTTAAATCAATAAAAGTTTGTCATAGTTAATTAATAGTTTTATTAGATCAAATGAAATGGCACAATTTGGGAATAAAGTAAAATAAACCTCAACAAGTAACAATTTACAGTTGCTCACTTCTATAAATATAAAATAAAAAAAATCGTGTTTAATCACATTCAGCTATAACTTAAATTCAACAGATTAAGGCTGATGTCCATTGAAGTCGTTACTATCAGATCTCTGGAGACTCTTGTGTGTCTTATTGACATGCCTGATCAAAAACGCATCTTTCACAAACGTCTTGCTGCAATAAACGCACTCGTAAATCCTGCTTACGCTGTGCGTTCGTACGTGCTGTATGTACTGTCCCTTGTTGCTAAAAGTCAAATGGCATTCGGCGCATGTTAAAGTTGCGCCTTTCATGTGTGACCAGTGATGTGCCTGAAATTGAGACTGTTATAAAATTGAATTTATCAAAGGCAAACACGAATTACTTGTAAGTAGCTTTTTACGGCGAATGTTTTCTTGCAGACCTCACATTCATATGGACGTTCGCCAGTGTGAACCCTTTTATGTGTGTTCAGGCTAGACTTTTGTGTGAACCTCTTCTTGCATACAGCACATTCAAATGGTCTTTCACCTGTGTGAGTTCTCATGTGGACCTACAAGTCAACCTATTCAAGTATTGGGAGTTTTTGGCGGGCGTTTTACCTCTAGGTATGGTTTTCTGCAAAAACTGGCATCACATCTTTGACACTGGTATGGTTTATCATCTGAGTGCTGTTTCATGTGGACGTAGTAGCTAGAGGGGGATGATAGGACTTTGCCGCAAATTTTACAGTCTTGGGATGATGATTTTTTTCGCTTTGGTGGTAGCTACAAATCAATGCTCACTTAGAATTATATTTTGTGCACTTGGTAAAATAATATACATTTGTTGAGAGTTCAACTTTTGTGTTCTTGTCTCCGGTATTCATGTTTTTTCCGACTCCTTCGTAACATCCATAGAAAGCTACAGGTTCTATCTTTATTTCGTGGTCGAAAACACTGTGAGTATATGTTTCAAATACCTCAACCATTATTAGAATTCTTCCAGGCGGCTCGGTACTCGAAACACAAACAATGCCACTGTTAATTGTTGTATTCTTTTTAAGGGTTGAAGAAATCTTAATATTTTTAAATTGGTTTATTTATAGTGTGAATTTTTAATAATTCTTGTTTTGACCATTCTAACCTATATTTAACCTAGGCCTTGTTGCCAAATTGAGCTGAGATGAAACATTTGGACAAGATGATATTTAAATGCATGGAGCAAAAATAAAAAAAAATCGTGGTAGTTTATAGAAATTAAAAGTTTGTAGCCTTAAATGGCAAATTAAATAGTTTAATTAAAAAAATTCAGTTGTTTAATAAATCAAATTTAATCGCAGTTCTCTGTTTTTATAGATTGGAGGTCTCTGATTAGGAAATGAATGAAATTAATTGAAAAACTCTTTTATATATTTTGAAAATTGGCATCGAAAAGGATGGAAGAGTTTCCTACCCCACACGTTAAACTATTAAAAATTGCTCTCGTATTAATAAGAGAAACCTGTAGTACATTTTTTAATAGATCAACATAGTTTCGTTTCAATTAATATATCCTATATTTGAGTTCGCTGATCTAAGTGATCAGAGTAAACTGTGCAGTAAATTAAATGTTTTAATTATTCAAAATCATCTAAAGAAAATTACAAATTTTACACATTTGTAGGATCTTCAGTGAATAGTTTATCCACCTTGATTTAATAATTTTAACTTTTAAACTACCTTTATATTATTTTGTTGCCCATGAAATTAAGGAAAAATAAAACACATTTGTATATTTGTACCAGGATATTTTTACAGTAAGTTATGTTTTAAAATAAATTTTAATGGAATTTTCAAGTCAAGAATATTAGGCTTAAATGACGCAAACTTATTTTTGATTTTCATCTCCAAATTTGAGTAATACTTTTCCAATATTTTTTCTTTCTGCCAATACTTTTGTAGCCTGGACAATTTCATTAAATCTCCAGATTGAATCCACAACAGGTTTGATTTTTCCCTTCTTCAGCAATTCAAATATATGATTCAAAGTCTCTCTAATCTTTCCTAAATTATTTTCCATCAGCGTGCCTAAATGAAGTCCAGCTACAACTCTGTTGTACATAACTAATGATTCGGGAGAAATATTTTTAGTGGTCCACCATAATTTCAACAACGTCATCATTGACAATTTATTTTCGTTTTGTATTATATTATTAGCTCCCAAAATCACAAGCCTGCCTAAGGGTTTCAGTAAAGTTTGATAAAACTCCAAAATTGGACCGGAATTTGTGGCCAAAATTAAATCAAACTGATGCTTCTTTATTTCTTCCTTAAAATTCTCGTGTGTAATAAATACATCAACTCCATTAGCTTTGGCGTTTGCATCTTTGAAATCTGAACCAGTGCCATAGATCTCAACCCCTTCCAATAATTTGGCTAGTTGAGTCGCGGCCACGCCCACTCCGCCTATGTAAATTAAACTGACCAATAAGAAGTAAAGTTAGGGTGTAAGTGTCTATTACCTGCGCATGACATTATTAAAACCCGTTGATTCTTCCTAAGGTTGCCTAATTCGTAAACTGCGAAATACGCAGTGAGATAATTAACGAAAATCGAAGCTGCGGTTTCGGAATTCACGTGGTCAGGTACAGGAAAACAATGTTTCGGATCGACTCTTACAGTTTCACGGTACATTCCGCCTTTGTAGTCGTAACATAAAACTTTTTGACCCACCTAAAGGTTAAAACAATAAAAAAGTAAAAATTGAACAATAAATGTTTATTTATAAATTACCTGAAATTCTGATTTATCAACGCCGATAGCAGTTACGATGCCGGAACATTCCATTCCAAGCACAAATGGTAACTTCCTATCCAACATCAGGCCTTGTCTGGTATATAAATCGGCAAAATTTAAACCCCCATATTCAACTTTTACTTCAATCTTGCCGTCCAACGGCGGTAACTCGAAGTCTCCGACCTATCGTAATATTTAGTTACAACAGTATTAACACACTATAGGCGGGTAGCAAAATAGTCCAAACTAACTTGTTGAATGACAACAAAAAATAAGAGATAATTCTTTCAGTTCCGTATGTAAACCAATAGAGTAAAATCATCTCACCCCGCTTTTAAAGTATGTACTTTCAAAAAGGTAAAAATTACCCGGCCCGCTAACAATTAACAATTCTCGAGACGGGTATTTTTACCCGACCCGCTTATAGTGTGTTAATATGGTTGTAAACCCACCTGTAAAACATCATAACCACCGAATTTGTTCACTATTACCGACTTCGATGTGTTTGTATTCATTTTTTGGATCTGAAAATTAAATAAAATTGAATGAATCAACAGGTTATAAGAGGTCAAATTGTTTGAAAACAAAAAAAAATGTCCGCCTTAAAGCTAACAATGCAAAAGTCGGCAACGCGGTAATGTGATATTGTACCTACTTTCAGATACAACAAAATGTTCCTTAACTGTGGTAATTACTATTTTAATTTTAATTAATAATGTAACATAGTTTTCCTAACAAACTATTTAAATAAATTGATAATATTTTTAATGTACAAATTTGTTTAGAGAGGGCGTAGATGTAATGTGCAGTTGTGTATGTCAGATTTGACAGTTGTTTACAATTAGTTTCTTTTGGGAAATAACTGAATTATTGGTTAACCATAATATTTTTAGATAAGAATAAAACAAGAAACCATGCCTGTACCAAATGCTTCAGATTCTGAAAAAGAAGATCAAGGTTTGTATCGTATAACCTCAACCATTTAAACAATGTTTCAGATACAAGAAGGAGAAACTCATGTTGAAAAGTTTATACACGTTCATATTCATTTATTAATAACATTTATTAACAATTTGTTTGTGACAACCAAAAATGTTTTTATACGTCGACAAAATTATCTTATTTTATCAAAGATAAAAAGATTTCCATGGAATAATTAGTCGCTGTGAAGATGTAGTGAATCCATTTCTGTAATGATTTTAGGTAATCCCAGCGCTCCCGAAGGTGGAGTGGAATCAACTGATCCAAACGTTAATGAACTCATGGTAATTGACCCAGAAACACTTGAGCTGGACTTGAATCATGGCAGAATTGGAAAGATGGAAAATCTGGAACCACTCACTCAAATTGAGAGATTGTTTTTGAGATGGAATTTGATCAAGAAAATCGAAAACGTGAGCACTTTGGTCACATTGAAGGAGTTGGAATTGTATGATAATCAGATAACTAAGATTGAGAATTTGGGAGCTTTGGTGAATCTTGAGTAAGTCCTAAACTTGAATGTATTTAAAAGAGTGTAATTATTATTTTTTATAGAATTCTGGACTTGTCATTTAACAGGATTAAGGAAATAGAAGGACTGGACAACCTAGTTAACTTACAAAAACTATTTTTGTCATCAAATAAGATTGTAAAAATCCAAAATCTGGACAATTTGAAAAACTTAAATTTGCTTGAACTTGGGGACAACAAAATAAGAGAAATCGAAAATTTGGACAGTTTAACCACACTTCAATACCTATACTTGGGTAAGAACAAAATTAACAAGATAAAAAACCTGAATGGACTAAAAAATTTAACCTGTGTGAGTCTGCAAAGTAACAGACTAGTGAAAATTGAAAACTTGAACGAGCTGACTGAACTGAATGAACTTTACTTGTCTGAGAATGGAATTACAGTAATGGAGAACTTGGAAGGGAATATTAAGTTAGAAACATTAGATTTGGCTCAGAATCAACTCAAGAAGATCGAGAATTTGGCACATTTGCAGGATCTCAAAGAACTTTGGGTAAATGTATAATATTTACCCACCTTGACATGCTAATTAATTTTATTTTTTTAGTTAAATGATAACAAAATTGATAATTGGAACAGTGTGCAAACATTGGAGGCAAATAAGAGTTTGAATACTGTATATTTGGAAAGAAATCCTGTGGCAGAGGATGTCATGTATCGTCGGAAATTGAAAATGATAGCGCCTAGTTTGACTCAGATAGATGCAACATTGTGTAATTAAACTCTCCTGATCAACGTACCAAATGTGCATTGCATTTCGTTTTTCAATAATATTAAGACACCAGATCAGATTCAACAGTAATTTTAAGTTTAATTGCTTTGGTTGTTATTAGGGCAGTTAATAATTTATTGTCAGTTTTTAGGCTTATCATAGTTGAATGATAGTGTTATAAAGACTGTGTTAAATAAACCTTTTTTGATATAAACTGTGTTTTTTTTTCAATTTGTAAATTAAATAAACTAAAATAAAAACTTACTCAAGGTAATTCACAATAGCACTCAAATCACACTGACGTTTTCTAAACAATCTGGGCCAGTTTATCTATTGGCCTTGGAAGAGTTCATGACTATCATTAATTATGTAAACACACAGGATCATTAATATAATCTTTATTGTATTATATTTTAATTATACGAGGGGGAAACGTTTATTGGGAAAATAAAATTCAATACACAATAATTGTTTAAAAAACCATTTAACACTGTTTATACAATTACAGGTTTGGAAATGAACCTATAAATAAATTGTAAATCAAGTTACGGTTTTAAAATAAAATATGTACATGAAATTAAATAAACAAAAAACAATAATGAAAAGAGCGTGGAGAACTGTGGTGATCCGTGGTCGTGTAGGTGAGAATAGAAAAAGCGCTGGCACCTGTTTTTGTTCTCCAGCGGGCGAACAATATAAATAGCCAACCTGGACAATTTCTGGGCGTTTTTTGGCCTGCGGTACTGTCGTTTTGTTTGTCGCGGAAGGAACGTGCCGCCTAATGTCTGACCAACAGTTCGTGCTGCGGTGGCACTACCACGAATCGACGCTGATCCACGGTCTGCCCAGATTGCTGGAGGACGACGTGCTGACGGACATCACGCTGTCTGTGGGCAGTCAGCACGTTCGGGCGCACAAAGTGATACTGGCGATGTGCAGCGTTTATTTTCTCCAGTTGTTCCAGGTGAGACCGAATAGCCCGAGTTGGATGGTTTTCTCGTTGGTTTTTCACTCGGTTGTTTTGTGAGATGGAACGCGAGGAAAATCGGGCGGTATAAATAGGCTGGCGCGGTACGGTGGTTATTTTCGGCGTGACATTTGCCGACACGTGTTAGCCGGTTCCTTCTCATTACATTCTTATTCGATACACTCTATAAAACATTTTTATTATTTATTAATTGTAATACTTTGATATTATACAGGAGATGAGGCATACACAACATCCAGTTGTTGTTCTGCATAACGTGACAATGGAAGACATTAGAGCAGTCCTATCTTTCATCTACCGCGGACAATGCGTCGTATCTCAAGAACAATTACCCAGTCTATTGTCAGTGGGTCGACTTTTGAAAATACAAGGCTTATGCGATATGAAAGTAACTTTCCAATTATATCCAAAATTATAGTTTTACACTAATAGTGTTACAATTTTAGGTACCAGAGAGCCAAGCAAAAATCGACCCGGTGACTACACTGGAACCAGACCAGACAGACAAAATCACAACGACCAATCTTATCGAAAGAACCGACTATAGTTGCCGGAAACGGCAACGCTACAGTCCTAAAATCGACGACGGCCCGAAACCGCATCTGAAACAATCAGTGCCCCACTGGGATCATCCGTGTTTAGGTACAATGTGCCGTCTCCAAATTAACACCAATACAATTTCAGTCAATTTCAGTTGTTTCTGAGAAGAACTCGCCTAAACCGGAAGACCTGAGTTGTGGCCCCAAGAAACCGAACCGAGAGACATCCGAGACGTGCAAGTGCTTTCTTTGCGGCAAATATCTTAGCAATCAGTATAACCTGCGGGTACACATGGAGACGCACGAGGAAACATATCATGCCTGCCAGTCATGTCCGCACGTTTCGCGGAGCAGAGACGCGTTACGCAAGCACGTCTCATATAGACATCCCGAAGAGTACCTCACGAGGAAACGAAGAAAAACTGACACTTGAGTGTCTGGCAATTGAAAACAAAAATGGGCTTAATGCTAAAGTCTACTATAGTTGTAAGAGGAATAGAAATAAAGATGTAATTAATATATTTCGATTTAGCTGTTTTATTGAAAAATAATTTATAGTTCAGATTTATTATAATTCAGTTCATATTATTATTTAAAAAAAATGAGATGTGTTGTTAACCGTTGGGTTGAAAATTTCGTAGGATTGCATTGATTAAATCATTTTTTTAATAGAATTTGATTTTATTATTCAATATAGTTTGCTTTCTAGGGCGTCTTTTTTGATCCTATCCGAAAATTAAAAAAATAATTTTCCGGGAGGTCTGCAAAATACTCCTCCGCGAGCTGATTTTTTTATTGATAAGCTTTTGAGGTTTGGGAAGGGATAAAGGTCCAATGGAGCCAAATCTGACGAATAAGGTGGATGGGGAAGCAATTGGATCCTTAAATCGACGCTCTTGTGTGCCGGTGCATTGTCTTCCAAAAACAAATTTTTTTTTCGTTTACACCTACCTTAAAATAAGTAATAATGTTGTAGGTGCCTCCGATTTTTTAGCAATAACGAATAAAAAATAATAGATTGGGTTATTAAATTAAACAAGTTGTTATAGAATCAAGTTTATTTATAAATAGTATGTAGTTAAAATAATACTATATTGTTATACAAATCATATTGGCCTTAATAATTCCATAACACTCCTGAAGTAATTGAGTTCACACTATTATCAAAAACACAAAAAAATGCAAAAACTGACATGGAATAAATAATTTGACTAAGACTTTTCAATAAAATTGCACGGTACAAAATAAATAAGCGTTAAAAATTGGGTATATTAAATGCATTTTAAAATAAATAACTGGGATGCAAAAACAAATAGTAACTTAAAACCTGTAAATGGCTCCGAATTTTTTTTATTTTAAAAAGGTGTGATTGTCCAAAGTTTGGTGTTACAATCTTGACCAACAGACACCAAAGTCGTGTTATCCACCCAGGAGAGTCTAGTAATTTGACTTTGTGGATGAGCGTCTGAAAAAAATATATTAATTTAGAACATTTATTAAAATAATTGAAATATTTGCATATACTTTTGATAATAATATGTTTGGCAGGTTTATCCACAGACCAAACAATAATACTTGTGTCCAAACTTCCACTTGCCACTAGTTGAGAATCAGGAGACCAGGCGACACAATTTACACGTGCGTTGTGGAAGCCCCATTCTTGATTATTAGCTTTCTGTGGATACATAAAAGCAAAATTTGTTTATAAAATATAACATTTGTTTAAAAGTAAAGTTTCTTCTTCATACTTACAGGCTAAAAATCCAATATGAACGCATGTAGAGAAAGCCACAGTAGATCGAATAAAGCCAAATTTTATTTTAATTACTCACCTTGTACTCGGTAGTTTCATAGAGTACAACTTTCCTGTTGGCATCGCACGCCACCAGATACTTGTCATCGGGCGAGTAGGCCACATCCGTGACTGGACCCAGGTGCTCCAGTTCTTGCAGAGGACTCAACTCATCCCCTTTCAATTCAAACAAATGAACCTTATTGTCGCCAGCACCGCCAACAGCCACGTGTCCCTGTCCCGAAATGCTAACGCTCGACGGCTCGTAGGACGCCTTCACGACGCTCTTCTTCTGGCAATCTCTCGAAACAGTAATCTCGTTCACGCTGGCTGTGACGACCGTACGGTCGGCGCGGTGGATGTCCATGCCGCGTGGTTGGGAACCCAATTTCAAATCCTGGGGTTTATAGACATTGCCCTCGATATCGATCTGCTTGAGACTGTCGTCAATGCCACAGGTATAAACCGTGCCCTCGTGAGCCCGCATACCGTTGATTTGATTTCCGTGTCCTGCACCTTCGATGCGTTCGTTTTCTCCGTTTTCAGTGTTCCATCTTAAATAAAATAATGTAACCATATAATATAAACCAGTGATTAAGCGAATTTACCTGGTGACGAAACCGTCATGGGACCCTGTAAATATGGAAGAACGATCGTCGGATAAGGTAAGAACGGTGATTGGCCTGTTGTGTCCTTTAATAATCCTTAAAGGTTTTTCCGGGTTGTTAACATCCAAATAATTTATAAATCCGCTTAGAGACACGGTTAAAAGATACTGATTTTGCCATAAACAAGAGACCTACAACAAAATTATGTGTCATTTTCATACACCATTATAAATGTAACTAATACACACTTGTTGATCCTCAACAGTGTTACCCATTTTGAACTCAGTGACCACTTGACGCGTTTCAACATCCCAAAGTTTAGCAGTCTTGTCTCCACTGGCCGTGAGCAACTGTTTACCGTCTGGAGACCACGCCACCCCATAGACACCACCAGCGTGAGCGGGAGATCCAACTTCTCCTACCAAATCTGAGCTAGTACCGTCGTAAAGGTGAACCTTTCCATCGAAACCAGCCGAGGCGAAAAGGTTGCCGCTCGGCGAATAACGGACGGCTTGCACAAACCTAGTGTGCTCCTGAAACGATTTCAAATGTTCAATTTTAACCCAGAATCTTTGGACAAACGTACTTGTTTGGTCATCTTGAATTTGAACGGTGGTCCTTCAAACACGGCGATGGTATTGTCTTCCGAACCGGTGATCACCCTGAACGGCCTGGATGGACGAAAGTCGCACGAATTAATCGGTTTAGATTGACCGGAAATCTCGCCAACCGATGTGCCGGTCTCGGACATAAACACATGTCCAAAACGTTCGCGTCCCTCACCGACAACCACCATCCGTTGATTGTCTGGAGACCAAGCGATGTCCTTGATGGGGCCTCCGATAGGATGGAACTCATTTTTCAGGATGTGCTCCTTGTTGACGGTGTCCCAGATGCGCACCTTTCCCGATTGATCTGCAATTAATTGGAAGGATTTAAATTAGGTTTGGAGGTGGGGCGGATTATACATGTACCTCCAGAGGCGATATAGAAACCGCTCGGTGAATATTTGGCTACGTTCACCTGACATGAATGTTCCGTGTAGATGTCCGAAATTGCGGGGTTCTAAAAAAAATCGATGTGAAAATGTGGTAAATTATTAACTGTTTATTATAATGAAGTGACTTGTGCAACAATATATAATTCATTCAAACAGGTGGAGTTGAAATTTTGCCAGAAATTATTTTTAAACTTTCGTGTTTTCATCATGTTACGCGGTTTCCAATATTACATTTACTGTTATAGATATAATCAATATTTAATTAAACATTTTAACATCCTTATCTAAAAATGTTTTGTGATAAATATTATCACAAAGTTATGTACTAGTTAGTACTGTCTATACTAAATATGACAGTAACAAAAAATAAACAAATCTCAAGATAAATTCTATATAAACTGATAAGTTTATGAGTAATTTGTTTACAATATTTACCCACCTCAATATTTCTGATGATCACAGAATTTCCATTTGTGTAAAGAAAATTTTTTCCTTTAGGATCTCCACCCAAGACCAAAGGTTGGCCTCTTTGAGTTTTGGGAAGGGTTGCATAAATGCTTTCTGAAAAAAATAAATATTACGTGTTAAATATAGTAAAAGTGTGTGTGTGTTCGGAACTAATTTAAGCGGATTTTAGAATAACAATAGACAGGAAATTGCTGAGGTTTGGTACTTCTAAATGACAAACCAATCATAAACCAAAGCAATTCTCTGCAAGTAAAATGCCTAAAATATTATTTAAGTTAAAAAAAATGCATAACAAGTATAAATTTTCACTTACTCGAAGCGTAGGACATTTTCGAAGTGGAAATATTCCGGCCGGGACGAAAATAGAAGACTAACCGCTACGCCTACAAACACTCAACACGTTAATCGTCCAATGGTTGAACTCGCGATCGAATTCTCGTTTGTGGTAGATTGTTTTTTCGCTGGATTTGGCACAGTCGGGCGCATAAATCTCGACAATTTCATTAATCACTAGTCGTAGCGGTTATGTTTGCCATATATGGAAATAGAGGTTTTTTCTCTTTCTGGGATGAACGTTCTGAAGTTGGTTTCCAACACCTGTCAAATCGGAGAACATCGTATAATATTTCTAGAAATCTACATTCAACTTTGCCTTTTACAGCACCATCTGTGACGATTACGGTGTACGATATCCGTATAACGTTTTTTGTCAAATTCAGTTAAATTACAGGTGGTGCCACCAATGCGCATCGCATTATATTGCTTTTAAATATAAAACGAACAGTGAAAAGTCATAAATAAATACGTAAACTTTTGCTTTAGGTTTTGTAATTTCGTATACTCAATTATATGAGAAAAAACGTTTATGATTTTATGATTATTAGAGGTGCAGTTCAATTATGTAAATTTTTTTTCCAACATGAACAAATAAAAATGCGTAAAATCAAATTTTTAAAGCCTTTATTTGGTTGTAAGTATCTATCTAATATTTTATTATTTGAAAGTTATGAATTACTAGCCAAAAGTCAGTGTGGTATCCCAACAACTGACTCAGTGACATATTCATAGGTTGACTGTTCTTACTATTTACTAACAATAAATTAAAAAAAAGTAGTATCAACAAAAAACAAATATTTAAAAAATATTAAATAATGTCATTTAGTTGGTTTATTACCATTTCCAATACTCCAGTTGATAGATACAACTTCAACTATTGTGCTATTGAGACTGCTACTTTTCTTAGCAATAGTCTATAATTAACTTTTTAGAAATTAATATTTAAAAGCTAAAAACATATTTTCACCAATGTAATCACTTTATTGGTTTCTTACTTAAACTTATTTATTTATCTTTTTGTTTTCATTTATGTTGCATAAACAATTTATCTAAAATTTTATTAAAGTTTTTCTAACACTATTGTATAAATTGACCTCTGTGTTTTATGTACTTACCCTTTGGCGTATTTATTTATATACGTTACTACAATGTTACTACAGATATGACTTTTTGAGCTTAATATTTTCAGGTTTAGAAGAGTAAACGGTTTATTTAATACAGATAGTTTATTAGTTCTGTTGCAGCAAAAATATGGTCCAACACAAACAAATCAAGGTACATAATGATAGTTATGATAACTTGTACAAAAACAAACATTTATTAAACATTAGGTACTTAACTTAAAAAAAGCTTTTTTCCAGAGTAAAGAATATAGGTTACTTTATTAATTTTTATACACAGTTACACATATATATCTTTACATAAAATCATGAACCTTCAAATTTTTCAAATTTGATCCAGCATTTTTTGTATACTTTCATTTTAGTTCATATTATCACCTTGAGATTTCCTAATTTACAATTATCTAGAAAGGCCATTAAGTTAATTTTTTGAAAAAAAAAATTAGATTTCTTCAAAATGTATATACAAACTTAAATATACTTTCAAATACTAAGCTATTTAGTAATAGATAATATTGCAAGGTTAACTTATCAAATAAAACATATGAACAAAGTAGAAATAGAGTTCTCTAATTACAAAAAACTTAATAACTAATAAATACTTTGTTATATACACTTAGTAAATAATTATTTTTTCTGAAAACATATATTTGGGGAATGTTGACTTTGGTATAATAAGTTGGTAAACTTTGTTTTGTTTACACAGTTTCTCTCATTAACTGTGTAACTCTAATAAATATTAAAAAACTAAATATATAAAATTTATATAGAAAAAGATGAAGATAAAATGTTTTTAAAATTATATCACAAACAAAAAAAGAACAGAAAAAGGAGTTGAGACAGGGTAGGAAAAATGCAAGGATGTGATGTGAGAAGTCCTAAATACCTCTTACATGTGCGGCAAATTTTATCTAATTGACATAATTTACGTACATATTTCCTATCATTATTATTATTGTATATAGTATAGCAGTAATTATTCATTTTAAATATTAAAACAATAATTACCATAATAAACAAAAAACGAAACGGTCATTCCGACGAATCAAAAACCCAAAACGAAACGAAAATTAAAGCAAAACCGAGAGTGGAGGGGGAAGAAACTAGGACGAAAGCGAAACGCAGAACTTATAGTAATAATACAAAAATAAACGGAAGCAGGACCGTTTACATCGGAGATCGGTCACCGTTGGGGCTGTAATCTTTCAGCACGTCTCTCAATCGGTTCACTTCCTTCGTCATGTTCGCCAGCTCGCCCTGTAATATCAGCTCTTTCTCCCTCAGTCGTTTCAAGTCCCTCTGACAATTCTGAAAAACAAACGTTGGATGTGACTTGGTTCTAATTTGTGATCGTAATTACATACCACATTCTGTCTGAGGAGTTCCAACTTGTCACATTTCAACTTTGATACTTCTTGAACCAAAGCCTCATTCGTGCCAGATTCGGTGGTGCTGCCAGGTCGGTCCTGGCAAACGCTGCACGCCTTCGCTGTCGTCTCAGCGCTAGACATACTCTCTAAACCGGTGTCACTGTCAATGTAGCCACCGGCCAGATGTTCCAAATCTTCGCTGGTCAACGAAGAATCATCACTGACTTCCGATAACGCTGGTCGTACAATTCCTCTCTGTGTCAAATCCGGTGATGAGGCAGTCGAAGAGTTGTTGCTACCGCTCTTCTTGCCGTTTGACGCAATTGAGATCTTCGACATCGAACGACCGCTCTGCAATAAAACGTCGATTAAACATCTATCACACTTCGCGTGACCACAAATATACTTACGGATGGTGTGGATTCGCAGATGGTAGGCTGACTGGGTTTCTTGGTTAACCTGTCGTGGCCGGCGTTCGCTCCCAAATTATTCTCGACGCTGGGACTGGGCTTGACCCTGGATATCCAGGCCTTCTTGACCGTATCAATGAATCTGGATCCGGGGCCGGAGTCGCTCTTGGGAGTACCGGGCACGATTGTCGCACTTCCGCCCAGAAATTCGCTGGTCTTCTCTTTCAGATCGTCGGTGAGAGTTTGGAGGAGGCTAGTTCTGGTGCGCAGTTCCAGTTTGGCGAATTTCTCTGCCTTGTAGCATGCGTTTTCGGCGTTGATCAGTTTCGTGAGCAGGAACTCTTGGAATTCGGGGCCGTGGTTGAAGATGGCTGGATTCGGGAGGGTTGGTCCGAAGAACGGAACATCAGCTCTGGCCGTCACGCTCACTTTGTATCTGTAAATGATGGTCATTGTAATTGTTTTTGTAATTTTATCAATGTGAATAAAAGAAAAATATGGAGTAAGTAGTGAGTTGCATTATCTTTTCCGATAATCCTTTTACACAGAACGGGCTTCGTTCGAAATTCCACACCTTCCCATTACATAGTGCATGGTCCATACTCAATTATCGCGTACAATCAAACCGCGCAAACAGCAGCAATAAAACAGGTTTTAAATGCGTCAACGTTCATGGTGTGTTTCGTACAACAATTTTTTCTTGTTGTCCAATACATGTGCAAGCGTGTATTGTTCAGTTTCCGTGACACTTGTGTGTTTGTACAGGTACATCGAAATGGAACGTTTTAGTTGAGGGCGAAGGCGATTTATTACTGGCAAATAAAGGCCCACAAAAACAACATACTCGAAAACTGGAAAAATACCCGCAACGGTAATTTATCGCTCGCTTCCCGGATTCCTTGCCGTTACATTTCTGATAAAAATAACTATAAATTGTGTTTAGACCGCGCGACGACAATACGATGGAAAAATTGACTCAATAAAATAAAGGAGGTCGGTGGAGTGGAGATAGCCGGGACTGGTGAACGACTTCACGTACACTACGCTGATGGGTATTTATTGCGAGCGGGTGTCACTTGAGGGGGAGGCGATTTGTACATGTTTTACTCGCTGCGAACATTATAACCGGCTAATTAACATTTTTCAAACGTAACGAAGCCATATCATTTAAATAACTAATTGTTTTCGTGGACGCTATGACTATTGATTGCTAGTCCATTTTCAACGTTCTCATAATTCAAAATATGCGAATGTTTTCCGGATTCACATACAAGAGGAGAATGTCTTGCCGGTTGTCAGTGCACAAGAGTGCAAGTACAACGACCGTGCATAATGCGGTTGCATGCGGGCAGCGATTTTAAAATCCAAAACGAACGGCTCGATCGTGGGCATCGAATTAAAAACAATAGTCATCTGAGTGAGTAGGCCGGGCACGGGGGGAGCGGTATTGGAGCGGTGTTGGGGCGGTATTGGAGCGGTATTCGAGCGGTATTGGAGCGGTATTGGAGCGGTATTGCGGACCGTGTGTGCGGATAAATTGCCATGAGAACTCCGGGAAAGCCGCGTCGTTTGGCGCCTCCTCCGTTCGCCTTCGATTCCGACAGTTTTATTTGTTCGATACAGCATCGGGATGGACGCATGGATGTTTGATCCATATAAACGTTGGCTTTCTATATCGTCGTAAGTATGAAATCGATCGGTCGTGCATGCGGAGAATGCGTTCAATCGCGTTCGTTTTGTTTATTTATTTATTTATTTATTTTTTATTGCGATGCACTTATCCTGGCCGGGTCGCGTGACAAACCCAACATCGTAAAACCGTCGAGCTTTCAATCGGACGATCGGTTTCACGTGTTATTAACCCCTGAACATTTTCGCCGAGGTGGTTTCCCATGCGAAAAATTCAATTCGAAAAGTCATCCGTTTTGTTTTTGACCGGCCGTCAAAAGGAGCGCATCAAAGGATGCGGATGCGGAGGTGAAGGCGGAGGTGAAGGCGGAGGCGTCTTCGGCGGTCCGGAAAGTCGGCAAATAAAAAGAGCGTCTGCGAAATTTCAATATATCTGCAGAGAACGGCTTTTCAATCGCGTGACTCGCGGCGAATATCCAGCCTCACATACGTAATGTTCACAAAGGCATCGCAATGCTCGACGGCTTATGAATTCCCGATAGTTTTTGGGGGGGCGAGAAAGTAGTTCAGTCGAACTGCGCGTTGATACGAATTGTTCGAGAAGTTACGTAAAGTGTTCTTGTTTTAAGGTATTACGAAGAAACTACAGCCATATTGCCGCAACTTAGGGACTCAAGTCTTAACGAGGGTTGCGGAATCTATGGGCGGAAGTTACAAGTCAAGGCGGTAACGGAATTAATTGTATGAATATTTTGAATGTGTGTTATCTACCTTGTATTGGGGGTGTTGGGATCGATGACCTGGACGACGATGAAAGCGTGCAAGAAATGGGAGGCGATCATATCCGGCGAGAATGGAGTGTTCTCCTCCTGAAACACGATGGCTACGATGTCGTTGCCGATGTGCCTCTTCCTCTGCAACTGTTGCGGATCGTTATCCGTGTACGGTAGCAACGTGGAAACGTGGAACATGATCTCTCTATCCTTGAATATCTCGTAAACGGCTTGATCGCCAGTGTGGCCGTTCTGGATGTCCAGTCCACCTCTATAGCCCTTGTGATCCTTCAGCTGAATCCTCTGACCGAGCAATGACAGGAACTTGTCGAAAGCCGGTGTCGTTTCGGTATTACAAAACAAATCCTCTTCAGTAATCTGACCGTACTTCTGATACAACACGCCGAACTTGAAGTTGGTGACGAGCACGTGCTCGTCGTACGTGGTGATCAGTTGTGAGGCCTTCGGATGCAGTACAGGTACGAAGTTATCTATGTTCAGTTGTTCGTTGAAGATCTTTGCCATTTTGGCGGGCGACGGGTTGGAGCCGAGGCAAGAGGCGGGCACGATGTCGTGCATAGTGCCGGTCTTTAGTCGCAGCAAGATCCGGAAGTGTTCCTGGTTGGCCACGTTCTCTGACTTGATGGAAATCAAAACCGGACCCAGGTTTTCGTCGTTGCCAATAAGGGACGAATGTTCCTGCGACAAAAATGTTAAAATTATACATTTCATTGATGTAAACATTTATCATATATTCACGATTAGAGTCATACGTCCAATCTGTGTGAAATATCTGTATAAACACCGTTTTGCTGCCTAATGACCAAATCGCGCCAAAAGAAAAAAACAAGAAACGAATAGAGACGTTGGTCGTAATAAGAAAACCAAACAACATCCGTTTACACTTTGTTTTATTTAGAGAAAAAAAAAATATCCATCCAACTGTATCAGTCCATTGTGGCCCCTGAGAATGGGAAAGTTCTCATCCACTGAAACAATTCCTAATTACGATATGAATTAATTAGCCGCGGAGAACAATTACCCCATCCTATCGTATGGATTTTTATACGAGTTTAAAGTTTGTTGCATCAGCCAGTGGATAATTCCAGCATCTAGCCGAATTACTTTTATTCGTTTCGATTAATGTGATTTGTTGAATTGTAAAACTGTGTTTGGCATTTGGAAATGGTGGAAATACGGTTGTTTTTTCTTGTCGTTTCTTACGGAACACCGTTGCGTTCGAAGTCATCCCGAAACAGCGTTCGAAAACCTCTTTCTCCTTCATAAACTCGCATAAATTTCAACATTTTGTTTCGTTCCGCGACAATCGGAACGATTTATGCCGCGCCTTTCTCCCGCATTTGAAATAATAGGACCGACACACGGCTATAATTTTATAATATATGCTCGCTTATGTAACGTTTTATCTCACTTTCGTTTTGATTTAGAAGTCCGTACGAAAAATAGTGGCGCGCTTTTATTAGATTGTTTCAACCGCGACCCGTTGTAATTTAACCGTTGTATATCATTCACCGTGCCGATGTAATTATAGCCTTGTAATATAATTATAACTGTACAGAGAAATAAGTCATTTCGACTAGTACGGTAATTGCGCAAAACACAACCATATACCTACTAGTAGTAGTTTTGTTGCCCTTTTCCGATTGCCAGCCTAATAGAAAAAAAACAGAACGCGGGAATATTTCCTCGTCCGGGCAAACTACGCGTATCTTGCAGCTTAAAGAAAAATCAATTAAGCAACATTAAGGAAATTAGCTCGAAACTTTCCCGGTGCACGTTTATGCCCCAAGTTGCGGCGCTCTCTAAAAATGCCTGCACCCAGTCCAAGTGCACAACTACGCTATGAATAGAACTAATCGAATGGCGCTTCCCACACATTAACTCGGGCTCCACTCGTTCCGGTCCTATCTGGGTGGATCTTCGACCAAGCCTCTACGTTTTACCAAAACGAAATTACCTAATTATGCGCCAAAGGGTTTGGAAAAATATCACAATGTGAAATGTGAAATTTCACATTTGATCACTTGCATCGCACTTGAAAAGAGAAGTTTTTGTTTATTGTTGGGGGTTAATTTAACGTGTCATTAGTTCGATATAATTGGGGATAATGTTGGGATTAATGCAAATTAATCAGCCGTTAGGCGGGATATCGACGCTGCATTAAACATATTACTATAGAATAAAATTGCGATTTAAAACCATTTTCAAATTGGTCAAATGATCTCATCTGGTTGCTGTTAGACAAAAATGGAAAAATTTGATTGAAAATTACGGACAAAAATCAATTATTAATTATTATACACATTCAAAAAACGTTATTTTGTATATTTTTCAAATTTAAATGAGCTACAGGAGGAAAAGTAATTTGAAATAAATAATTCTTAAATATTCTTTGTTACAAATTATAATACTTCTCATAAATATAACAAAAATAATTAATAATAATGAATTAATGAAGAAAATAAAATAATACAGATATTAATGAAACTAGAAAGTTTAAAGAGAGTTTGTTTTTATTTGTTACATGTATTAATTATGTATATACATTGTGAATGTTCAATTCAATTATTTTTTTAATTATTTATGTGTTTTATTTGTTTTGGATTTATTGACAAGTTAGTATGCAACTTGTGGAGATTTTAATCAGACAACTTAATATAAATGATAATTGATAAGTATGATATATATGAAATCATTGTACGTATTAAGATAATTATTACAGTTCTCTAGTATATAACACATGGGCTGAAAAGTTCCGGGCCTAATACATAAATAGTGTTAGTTTTATTGCATTCAATGTTCAGTTAGTACTAACCTTCAAAAGACAACTGTTAAAATGATATTCTATTAATTAGTTTGTGAGTTATTGTGCTAAGAGTGACGCTATTTTTGTTATTTTCAAAACAATGGATCAAAAACAATTTCATGTTTTAATTTTACACTGCTTCTTGATGGGAAAAAATACCGTTCAAGCGAAGCAATGGCTTGAAAAGTGTTATGGGGACTTCGCTCCATCAGAAAGAACAATAAAACGTTGGTTTGCTGACTTCAAACGTAGTCGTAGAGACACCGATGATGTGGAACGCAGTGGACGTCCAAATGAGGCAGTAACACCAGAAAACAAAAATTCACAAAATCGTTTTGAATGATCGAAAAGTGAAGTTGCGTGAGTTAGCTGACATCGTAAAGATACAAAAAGAACGTGCTGGTTTTATATTGTATGAGCATTTGACTATGAGAAAGCTCTATTCAAAGTGCGTGCGGCGTTTGCTCACTGTTTACCAAAAACAAGAACGTGTTGATGATGCTCAGCAGTGTTTGGCCATGTTTCAACGTAACAAACCGGAATTTTTGCGTCATTATGTGACAATGGATGAAACATGGACCCATCACTTCACTCTGGAATCAAAATTCTCATCATCTGAGTGGACAGCAACTGGTGGACCAAAGCGCCCAAAAGCACAACAATCGACTGGAAAGGTTATGGCCTCGGTATTTTGGGATGTGCGTGATGTGTATTCATCGTCTATCTTGAGAAGGGAAATACCATCAACAGTGAATATTATAAAAAAACATGGTTTCTTTGTTAGGCCCCGGACTTTTCAGCCCATGTGTTACGTGTTGCAAAATATTTAGTTAAACTTAAAAATTATTTAGCTTATTTCAAAGATATCTTGTACTATTAAAGAAAGTAAAAGATAAAAAATAGCTTTAAATTATTCTTAAACTTTTTTTATTACAAAATATTATTAATCCATAAACTATTAAAATATTATATAGGATATTTATTATGTTATATTCCTTTTAATATATATATATATATATATATATATATATATATATATATATATATTATATAATATATATAGAATTAAAAAAGTATGTATGTCACAAAATGTTAATATTTTGTTAATTAATTGAATAGACAATAGTCCAGAAATACGTAACTAGGTTAACAAATCAAAAAAAAAATTATGTTCTATGAATGTATAACGACGAAGAACCCATTCCCATATTGCCTATTAAACCCGTCAAAAATTTAAATATATTTAATATCTTTAACAAGCTTCTAATATATCCCGAGCCTAAAATTTATCTTTATTTGAGTGTTTGGCAAGAGATCACACACGCACATTTCAGTTTTTACTCGCATCTCGGTTGATGCATCTGGGTGCAGCAAGCCATTCGTAACGTTTGACAGGCGCGTACCTAAATATAAACCGAAACTGTGAAATATTCGTTCCCGTTCTTTCGCGTCTAAATTTAGGGGGGCAGGAGGATTCAATCTGTTTCCTACGGAGATTAATAATTTCGTATCGGGTGTGGGTGGACCGCGCCTGTCGCACCCGTTTAAAATAATGCAAGTGGGATTAAATAATGGAGATGTGATTCTTTTCCGGGCGGTGACGATAATTCGTGTTGAATGATGGGCCCGTTCAGGTAATTATAATTAAGCCACCAGGTATTATTAATCAGAGCGTTAGTGTGGCGGTTATCGATTGCGGCATCCGAACAAGAAGTCATCGTTATCGAAATTGCACTGGCGCCGGAAAAATGGGATGCAAATCGGCAACAGACGCGGTCCGGATTTATTGGGAAACAATCCAGACGTGATATATCCAGACAGGAACGAGCTGGGCGTGGAGCAATCGAAGAAAGCAGGGGATTTATTGGAAAGTGCACCCGCGTGCCGTAATTGCGGCCTCCAAATCATAACAAAGAAAATCTGTTTCCACCTTTAATGAGTGCGACACAATTTGCCGGGATCGGGATAAGGGATCGAGATAAATTTACGTTACAGCCTTTTTTTTACTTTAAAGGAAATAATGTCGAAAGCGATTCAAACAATCCGTGTCGGACCCTTTTTCACACGATTTCCAAACGAAGAAGATGATTCGATTATTATTAAATCGTGGTCCGTGAGAATGGGCCTACTTTAACGGTAGTCGCGGTGGAACTAGAAAAATGCTAATCGTTTATTGTTCGGAACGCCTGGAAAAGTTTCCGTATGATAAACATTACTAATAGATACACAATTGTCCTTCCTTGTTCTTAATGTTCACGCGCTGCGAATAACAACGCTACGTTTGTGTTGTAACTGATTAAAACTTGGTAACTTGCAACCTTGGCGTTTGTGTTTTACGATGAAACGTAAAAAAATAAGGCTTGAATCATCCGTGATTTTTCTGATACTACTGACAATCAAGTCAGCAACGTTACCAAACTGTTACAGAACGACTTGAATTGCGATTTGTAAGAAAGATTATCGTTGGTTTTTTTACGATTTGGAAGGAAAAATGCACGTTTTGGTTGTAGTAAAGAGCCGGTCGTGAGCAAAGGTCAAATCCTAATTGCGACTGTTTTTAGTGGGTTAACGACATTTCTGGTTGTTTAAAAATGTTACTTTACTTATTTCAATTGGATGTATATAAAGTTTAAAAGCTTTATTTCAAAATTTTTTAATTGTGACGTATGAACAAATTGTTTTTAACAAATAATAAACAATCCGGATAATGTTAACAATTAATTGGTTTTTCAAAGCATGAAAGCAACAATTGTTGGAATAAAAAAAATATTAATTTAAGGTATAATTTTTGTAATTTTTAATCTGGGTGAAATCAACAAATCCGGAGAATCAACTGTACCAAGTAGGATCATGGGATGAAAATTTCTTGAGGGACAGCTTAGAAATTATTGTCATGTAAAGCTATTAAGTTACAGCTGCCAAGAAGGATGAATATCAAGGATAGATTCGATTTTGTACAAATCTTTGTACGTTGTACACTTTGTAGAATAAGGGCTTGTACAATACTGTCGACTTGATAATATAGCTTCAGATCACCAGCATAGGCTAGACTACAACATAAAAATAAACTCAAAACACCATTGATGAATAAAAGGAATAATAGGAGTCCCAAATTAGATCCCTGCGGTACGCCAGAGGATGCAGTGCAACTTTTCTTCAAAGAGCACACAAATAGGATTAAGGCAAAGACCTTCGGCGTAAAAAAAAACATCTGCCCACTAAAAAACAGAAGCAGTGTCCTCAATGTCCAAAAGAAGATACACCTGTACAAGACAGTAATCTGACCCCTAATCACATACGACTGCCCAGTGTGGTCGATGCTGTCAAAGACGAATACGCTAACGTTACAACGAATACAAAACAAACTATTAAGACCGCAAAAAATCGGCCACAGTTGAAGCTCTATACGAGAACACAAACGTGCCCTTAATAGAACAATTCATCAAAGAGGCAGCGCACAAATACTTCCACAACAGAGTTAAACACAACTACTTGACGAAACACCTAGTTGAGACGAACGTGAACAACAAAGATCCACATCACAAACACAAATTAATCCATTACGAATCACTACCCATACTCTGGGACACTCCATAATCAACAACACGTAAACACAAACGACAGCTCACACACCACCTAAACAAACAACCACCGACACCTATGCTGAAAGTGGGTTTTTTACATATTTTTCCTACACTGATCGATCCCATAGTTGGCCAGACTAACTACATGAGGAAGAGAAAGGTTCAAGGCAATACCGCAGTTATGCACATATAACCACAACACCAACAACATACGCAACGTATCGAGCTGGTCGAGTCCGGAAGAGGGATTTAATGCAACATTGTCATGCAGAATTGTCACAACACCGACACCAAGGCAGTCTGCTCTCCTGGAATCTTCATCAACCGGCAGTAGCACACAAGGGCAGTCCACGATGGATTATCAAATAAAATGTATTTTCTGTCCGTTATATGTTGTACAAATTGTTCCACATTAACTGAATTCTATTAGTTTTTTCTTTCTACAAGAATGCACAAAAAAACAGTAAGAACTACATGATATGCAAGATTTTATAATCCTATTTTAATAAAAATAGTTGAAATAAGGATTCACCAATTCTTCAAATTGTCCCAGATCACTATCGGAATAGTATACTGAAAAATCAAGTATTTAATATCCAGTTTTAACTACACTTTTCACAAGAATCTAAGAGAATCACACGTTGTGTTATATGCGCAATATAAGGATTCATGTACATATTTTAAAGAATTTTATGGAAACTCATGACAATGATTTGAAATATTCATCAAAATTAACAATAATATAAAAACATTAATTTACGAAATGGCCGGTACAAAGTTCTGACTTAGGAATAGAGAATCTTTGATTTTTGGAAATTTTTGATAAATTTTTTTTAATTTTGAATGTTTTTGTTGCTGTATTGGTTATGGCACTTGCTCTATATTCGTTACAACACAAAAGTGACAGTATGAATGAATAAGGTTGTTTGTCTTTTCTTTCTGTTTCACAATGATTCATCTATTGTTCACTTCAGAAAAAGGTAATGATAATTAGTATTTAAAAAAATAATGCGATAGATTTCCAATTTTTTGTGACGAATTTATGATAAAAGTGCTATTAACTTTATAGAAATTCTTATCGGTACTCCTGTGTTGTTGACAATTGATTTGTGGTTCGAATTTATGGAGACGTGTTGAATGATAATTATGTTCTAAAGGGATGGAACGATAAGAATATCGAATCGGCCCCAGAAAGGTATCGGGCTCATGATTTCAGGAAATATTGGTACTCATAAGATACTTCGATGCTGCAAGTTTTAAATCTCCATCCGTTACCGTGTCTGAATAAATCAAAAAATACTGAAAATCAGTAAAAATTGTTATTCTCAGCACTTTGTGAATCGATTGATCTAAATAACGGATATATTTTGGGGCATAATGGTAGCTTCTAGGAAAAAAATAAGAACCTTAAAAAAACAAGGTTATTTTCTTAATTTTAATTTTTAACCATCTTATGATAACGATAAAAATATGAAACTATTTTTTTGAATTCCTCATTCAATTTTCGTTGAAATTATGAGCTTCGTAAAATTTTTTTTAGAACGGTAAGTCACATTGAAAAAAATTAAAAATCGTTTTCTTTTTATGATTTAACTCTTGAAATGATTACACATACATACATTACAATTTTTTCTGATTTTCAGTATTTTTTGAAACTTGCAGCATCGAAATATCTTGTAAGTAACAATATTTCCTGAAATTATGACAATTGTTAGCAAGCAGTCAAACCATCTCCAGCGTTCCAACGCAACTAAAAGCAAGACTTCAGGTGGGGACCCTTCAGATGTGCAAACAGGTGAGAAGTTGCCGTTCGAACACCCCAGTCTAACCGAAACGAGCAAAACTGCAACAGCTGAATCGCAAGAACAACAACGAAAAAAAAAAAACAGTTAAAGCACTCTTTATGCTAATTTCCGTCGTCCGAATCTGTCGCGGACCACCCTGTTCACGGCCGAACTCGCTTTAACCATTTTTCTTTCGTTTTTTCCATCGTTCGCCTCGCGAACGGGACCTTGGCGACCGACCAACCGTGCAGGGCGCTTGCCTTCATGGGACACAAACATTCGTCTCAGTACCACGGGAATCGGACCCGCACCACGATTTACGTGCATTCGGAAATTCGATCTCGAAACAATCTAATACAAAATGCGGTTTACGAATCCAATTATACTCATATTTCTGATTTTATTACTGACAGATGTTTGTTTCGAACAAATGCCCAATCAAAAACTAATTTGCAGTTGCAAACGACATAGCGGCAGCAGCGTTTATGGGATTAAACAATAAATTAATTATGCGATGTGTAAAAGTGGGTTAATTTAATATTATGGCGGCGATAATTCTTAAATGGGACGCGTTTTGATATGCTCCTCGATTGATTAATGTGCGCCACACAACAGACGACGTTACATTCGTTTAATGTTTACAAAACACTTCAAATATCGGCTGCTAAAAATCCGGCTGTACGTTAACCTGCTTTTTCAAGTTCACACAGAAATTCATAGAAATTACACAGTGGTGTCGTAAGATTCTTGATCGATCCTTCCCGGTTTCAATTACACATCAATTATGTCCGACATTGCATAATTCTCGGTCTTGAAATCGTCTCGAGGGATCGTCTCGGCGTCGGCAGCGACGCTAATGCCGCGAACAAATCGGGTTGGGCAGGCATTCTGAATGCAACCGGGATTTTTTCGAGACTTTCCGCGTGCCCACGTCCGATTTCTTATTCCAAAGCTGTTATTATGACTGGATTGTCCATTGTTCTGAGCACAACGACGACGCGGGTCTAAGGAGGTCACCGCCACGTTCGTATTCAGACAGTTCGGTCCTTCTTCTTGTCACTCTTCTCTCGAAACGTTTACGCATCGATTCGACTTTGAATTATTTAGTTATGTTTTGGCGGGGCATCGATTATCATTCACGGGGGGTGGAGAGTCAAGGCCGCACGATTTTTGCCACTCAATTTCAATATTGAAATTCCCATTCGTGCCATGGGAAGAAGTAAATAAATCTGTTATTGTGGGAAAAGAACGAGTTTTAATTAACCATTACGGCGATTAGAAAACGGAAAACTGGAACGGGGCGAACAGACTGCTTATCTGACTGTTGGAGTAATTGTGCCGTTTTGCGTGTTTTACTTTTAACAATGGTACATAAAACGCGAGAGAATATCGCAATTGTTGGCTGTAATAAATGGTTTTATTGACGTGGCGAGGAATTCGAACAACATTCATTCAACAATTTAAAGCGATTTTAGCGCGATTCAATGGAGTCACTGATTGTTCCATTGATTTTTCTCTTTTGTATTCACATTTCAATATAATATCTTCTTCGATAGTTTAGTAGCTCCCTTAAACTTTAAGATTAACAAAAGTGTTACTTACCCTTCCAACAAAGAATCTCCTGTAACACTTCGCGGTGTCATCGCTCTCGATCTTGGCCCTCCATTGATGTATCACCACAGGGAGGCCGCGATGATCGTACTCGACCTCGTGATTGGTGCCGTCCACCCAGTACCGCTTCCCCTTACCGCCACCCAAGCTCTCCTTAGCCTCTGCCGGGCCGTCATCGTGGGGCACACATATCATCGGATATGGGCCCGGTTTGGAGAGCGTCTCCTGAAGGAGGCGTCGCGACTCGGGCGGCTGGTGCGGCGAGGCGGGCGGCGTGTTCTGGGCAGGCGGCGTCACTGGCGATATTTTTATATTGTTGTTCGTCGACAGCCGGTCCTCCTTCATCGGGTCCTTGCCCGACTGGCTGTTGGGGCGCAGCTGAGGCGGCTACAAACCAAAAAGACACAATTACTCTTCGATCTATTTGCGGTGAAGCAGAAATAAATGGAGAAACCCTACTGATTTAGTGGATTTATAGTCGCGTGCCGGGTTTAAATCGATGAGCGCCGCATTTCGATTGTAACCTTTCAGTCTAGCGTCGGGGGCGTAAAGGTCGGGGGTGGTTTTTTTTCTGACGGAATTACGACACATGCAACGTTAATGGGGGAATCGATACGCCTTACCTTGGCAGTGAATGTGTGTAATTTAGGCGAACCCTCCGTCCCACTTACACGCGTGAATCGATACCACCGATCATTTGTGCTAAAATGCATTGTATACAAATCGTGGTGAAATTTCACGATTCGACTATTAACTATGCGGTTTGATGATGAATGATTGATTGATTTGTCGATCGCCATCTGCGTATTAGATCTGTGATCGCCCCAATAGTCGCACAACCACCTGTCGAACATTGATGATCGCAGTAATGATGATTGCGGGGTCCGGATCATCCGGATAGCTCACCGGCAAGTGTAATCCGGGTCAGGCATTATTTACACAATTCGAATCGTCGAATCGCGGCACACCTGTTCGTGTTCCGGCCGCGGAACGAGTTTCCCGAGACGTATATTTGTCCGATTGACTTACTTTTGCCCGGCTACCGTTTAAAAGACCCACAAGATGCTGCAGCCGAACTAACTGTAACCGACCATATTCAACCGTCTCCGTTTCGGTCGATGAAAAAGGCAATAAACGATGCACTCAGTTAATTCGTATCTAGCAAATTGTTTTCATGTTCTTGTGTCATTCTCGTCGACATTCGAAGTGTGCCAACCCATTAAATATTTAATTAAACATTATTTATTTACTTTTTTAATGACGCATCGACTGAACGATAATCGACCAAAACCAAAATACTCTAGTATGACCCAGTGACCTCGACACACACACACACACACACACACACACATTTTCCATCTGTTTTGAAATTTCTAAAAGTAACAAAAGATTAGAGGGAAAACTGGACGGGTTCGTCGAGTTGTCCAGTTGTCGAGTTTTCTGTCGAGTTGTCGACTGCAGAAACAGATCTGACTAATAACATAATTTTGTCGGCGAATTACTCGCAGCCTGGAATTTAGACGAAAAATTACGGTCGAGAACAATGGAAGACAAGCTGACTGAGTTCCACAACGAAATAACTATAATCTTGTTTTAAATGACACTCTAATTTTGTGACTAAACTACACGGAACGACACGTTTAATACACTTTTATTACAACGGTGGATTTTTACAAGATTATTAGAATTATTTTTGTTCCCATACAATATGTGTACACAATACAAATTATGTTTATTTAAATTATTAAAATAAGTTTGCCTAGTTGTTGAAGTGTTTTACTCAACATGAAGAACTTTTAATAGATGTGAAAATGTTTCAAATGTAAAATAAGTTTACTTTAAAGACAACATTCTACTTCTAAAATTATTTAAATTCAAATTTTACTAATAATTTAAGGAATAATTAATAAAATTTAAACTTAATTCATCAAAAATTTAAATTTTAATTTCTAAAAATATATTTATAATAATTAGTTTTAAAAAATTATTGGAAATTAAAAATATTTATACTTTAAACTTAATTTTAATAATTTGGAAACTCACTTTTTTGTACGTAATTTGCTAATTAATTTAATTTTATTAAATATAAGACTTCAAAATCACTAATAAGTACGAATTATTATATAAATTAAATATATTTAAAATAAATAAAATGTTCAAATCAGCAAATAGACATTAAAAAGAAATATAATTAAAAAATGAAGATAAAAATTTATATTATAAACTAAAATTATTATTTTAAATAGAATCAAAAATATAAATTAATAAATAATTTATTGATTAAAAAATGTGTCTAAACAAAAATAGATAAACAATTTAAAATATTTTTCTACATCTGAAAACATATTTATAATAATTGATTTTAAAAAAATTATTGGAAGATTAAAAATATTCATATTTGAAACTTAATTTTAATAATTTAGAAACTCACTTTAGGTTTTGTACATGATTTTTTAATTACTTTAATTTCATTAAAAATAAGTATTCAAAATGACTAATTAATATGAACTATCACATAAGTTAAATATATCTGAAATAATTTAAATATCTTTTCTTTATTTTATTTTTTAAAATTTATAATTTTTCTCATTAAATTAAATAATTTAAAATAATTAAAATGTTCAAATCGGCAAATGAGCATTGAAAAAATATACAATTAAAAATTGAAAATTTAATTAAATTAAATTTATTTTGTGAAAATATACACGTAATTATTTAATTTAATATTTTGTGGCATATCGATATCTATCCAACATAACTTGGGATCTTCTTGGAATGGGTCCAACCAGTTTTTGTAGTATTTTCTTCGAAATTTGAGACCATTTTGTTTGCGTGATATCCAACTGTTCTTTGATATTGGTGCTCAATGGGACTGAGATTTGGGGAGTGTGATGGCTATTTGAATATCGATGTTTTGATCATAAATTTCTACGATCTTAGAGGTATGCTTCGGATTATTTTCTTGTAGATAAATCCATCAGAGTGGCATATTAGTTCTCAGCAAATGGCAACTGTGAATCTTCTAATATATATATATATATATTGGAAATGATCCATTTTACTCTTAGGCTACCACCACAGTGCTTTACACTGCAAATTTAGTATATCACTCCATTATGGCCTAAGAAATTGAAATCCCAATAAAATCAATTATGGCTAAAATTCAAATTATTCAAAGTTTCCATACTTTTTTCCACAACTGTACGTGGAAATCCCCATAAATTTTAAAATTAGACAATATTTAAAAAGGAGAAACGAAAATTAAAAAATTTAAATTTAAATGACATATTTATTTTCAGTAATAATTATGAGTTGTAATGTTTATGTTGAAAATAAATAAATGTTTGATTTATTTGTCCTTGTAATACATTTTAAGGAGTACAATGTAAATACATGAAAAGAAAAAAATCAAATTGTACGTGTATTTTAATACGAACATAATAAAAATGGGGGACCGGATTTAAAGCAGGTCGCGACTCAGAAAACATCCATCTGCTCAGGACGGGTGTTAAAGACGGAGTGTTTGCATTTTTTTTAGGCCCGTGGCACTTCAGGAATTGGCCGTCTTTATTTTCGTCACTTTAACAGCTTCCGGCCCATTAAGGCGGCATCTCGCGCCCGTGCATCAATTTGAATGTAAATAGCGACTGTATTATGCCGGGGGTGCGTTGGCATCATCCCCGAGGTAAGCGGTTTTTTTTACGGTCGGGTTGTTTGTTTTTTTTATGGCCCGGGGTGTTTATCTATAAATTTTCGAGGAGTCAACGATCACATATATTATTGTTAAACCGCACAAATTGATAAAGTGTATTGTTTAGATAAGTGACAAAATCCGTTCGGAGAACTCGACCACCAGATAAAACAGACGCATGAATTATGGAATGCGTTAAGTATTCGAACGCTGATGCGGCAATAGAATATGACCGGAGACATTTTTATTATTTTTTAGTGTTTCCGGTAGTCGACGGTCGATGGGTTCGGTGTAATAAAGTACCTGACAGTTTTCTTATTTCGTTGTAGCTAATTGAGAACCAAAACCAATTCTGTTGTGCAACTTCCGTATTATCTCATAGATACATATATAGAATTAATTAAATGTAATTTCACTTTCGTATTTTTTACATATTGGTGCTAATAGTGATTTGCATTATTCTCGTATATGTTATGTTACGATACAAAAACAAATTGTAGTAACGTTGCTGCAACTATTACAATTGCAACGTTGTTGGAACTATCAATCTAACGGTTATTAGACTTACAAATACGTTAATAGTAATAATCGATTTCGAGAGTTTCACACAAGCACAGCTTTCAGCGTGATTGCTAATTAAATTATATTGATAATGCCGATACTTTCACCGATTTTATTTGCAATCGACCGATTTGACACGGCAATGCGGTTTAAAAACAGACAAAACCGACAAGAATTCGATGCAAAAACAAAAATCGAAGCAAACTTTAAATTTAGAGCGGAGCAGATGTGCGAGTCTGGACCGTGAAATATTATTGTTCGGGCAGTGCGTTAATTTTACTTTCATTCATTTCCTTATGGCACGACCCGACTTTTTGGCATGGGTGCCTAATAATCATCGTCGTTCTCACAACAAGTTAAACATTTAAAATGCCGCGTCCGTCCGCCCGAAATGTGACCCCAACACTAGTTACAAATTCAAGGAGAGGTTTTTCGGTAACAGTACTTCCACATAACGAAATTTTTGTTCTATTTACGACGAATTCGAAACGACCGTAGATATTAAATCCCACGCAATCGTGTACGGGAAAAATAAATACGTACAACCTCGCAAAGTAGACTTTCGTTTTTGTGCCGCCAACATCTGCAGTAACTGGTCGAAATTTCGACCTTCGGATGATTTTTTTATAGAGGATCCAAGGAACGAGTCGAGGTTTTTAAAATTGAAGCGCAACGGGAAACTGGTTAATTCGGCGGCTGTGATAAAACTGTTAATAACAAACCAGTTGACAATTAGGTGGACACAAACACAATTATGTACGTGCGAAAGGTTAGCGATTCAACTTTTATGTAATCGCTCTAATTTCCTGCGTTGTGCATTTTACACTTGAGAAATTATTTTATGTAACTTCTATAGACGATTTCATCTAACGTAAATAACTGTTATTAAGTCTCAGAAAAAGCCTTGACTTTAACGAATCACCTTCGTCAGGTAACATTTTAGTATATATACATATATTTTTAGAGACAGAAAATTGATACATTGACATAAATCGATTCAGCACGGTCGACTATTTTAACCGAGTAGAAGTGTAAACTTTCTCCCACGCCTCGTTTTTACTTGTTTCACAATGCCTCGCGTTCAAAACCAAATATTTAGGTTACGCCACTTGGTACGACAAAAGAATGGACAAAATGCAAACTATACAAAATTTCTGAACCACTCCGTGCTTGTAAATATTTTATTTGTCCCACTTTTATGTTTCAAAGGTACTCAATTTAAACTGATAAAATAATTATTGTGGTAATAATTAAACAAATAAAATGAGTACCATCCATCAAATTTCATCGAAAAACTTTTTGAACCATCAATCAATACCGGCAGTAAATAAACATCGGTAATAAAAAAATAAACGCAACTTGACTCGTTTGCTGGGTCTCGGTGACAATTAAACCGCTAAAAACAAACGAAATAAAAGCTTCAGTTTCTAGAAGATCGGCTACACAAGTAGTCACTTAAAATTCAGATAAGAGTGTCGATACAAGACTATTGTTCCGTTTTGAAACGACGACCGAAATAAAAGATCGCTTTTAAATTGGTCGCATCTTATTTATTTTACCCATTTTTGTTTAGAATAAAGTACATATCCTTACAGTGTAATTAACTTTTACTTCCTACCGTTATTGATTATTTAATAAATCACAATTATTTACCTTGACTTGTACGGTTTGAAAACATGCCAAGGCCCCCGAATAAATTACTCTTTTTGCACATTAACCTTAGTGATCTCACTCCAGTTTTTCAAACAGTTTTTCCATTGGCGTTAATTAGTTGGAAAAGTGCAAAGTAAAGCACGTATGGATTTTTGCCCGCAAAACCAATAATTATGAACGTGTTGTAAACAATCGACCCAAAGCGTTTCACTCGAGTCTTAAAAACCGTGACTTATGCCAACTCGACGCGTTTTGTTGTTGGAAAAGGTCAGTGAACGTGCGCACACCCAAACCAATAAAAAAAATTAATAATTTTAATAAAATCCGTATGTATTATTGTTCGGGTTTATTGGTCGACGTTTATTGGAATTATTTCCTAACTTGGCTAATTCACAACTAAATGACAACTTAGACAATTGATATTTTGGTGTTTTTGAGCACTGGTTCCATAAGTATTATCCACATAATGATACCAAAGAGAAGGTTTGTGTTTGGAAGTCTCAATGGCTTTTTGTTCAAACTTTTCCATAAAGAAATTGGGGATCACTGGACTAAGAGGACTACCCATTGCTAATCATTCAGTCCGTTCGTAGAATTTGTTGTACCAAACGATATCCATTATATCTGGAGGGAATATCATGTTTAAGGAATCATTGACAGGAAGTTTAGTGAAAAGTGACACTACGTCGAAACTGACGAGTCTCAAGAAAATGAGCAGAATCTTTGATAAAGGTTGTATCAATCTGGTAAGATAGGTTAGCTAAGTTGGTGACCAAGATAAGAATGGCTAACGAACAGAACGAAATTTCTAGAACATCAGTTGTCTAAGTTGTCGAATAGAATCAGAGCTCTGAAGATGCTAGCCGACTCGTGTTAGCAAAACGTTAGGAAATAATTCCAACAAACGTCGACCAATAAACCCGAACAACTATAGATATGAAAACAATGGTCACGAAGTCCTCAACCTTTACATTTAATAAAATTCATTATTAAAACGAATTAACTGCGTACTGAAAGGTCGTTACCATCCAGTCGCAAACACTGAGAGAAACTTTTCCCCCTTCGATTCTGGTTTTTCGCCGTGAAAGTCCAGTGATTTTTTTTCGGCTTGGTTTCTTCGCGTTCACTTTCGTGATTTCACCGTTCGTCCGGCAAAATCGATTTATTCTTTTTTTGCGTTACGTAAGCAGATTAGTCTCCTAATTGACGGTTATATAATTCGGGAGTTTGTGTTTTTTGTTGCGCCATTTAAATACCTGCATGTCGAACAGTTTTTCGATGAACTTGCCGCTGATGTTTACCTGCAACGATTTCGAAAATTCTGCTTTTGTAATTTTTTACAATGGTCCATACCAAATTACACGTTTTCGCAAAACTGTCGACAAGTTGCTGAACTGTTTCCTTAACAGTTAAATAATAGAAATAATGCTTGTTCTAAACATGTTTGAGCAATTTTCCATCCAACTTTTCCAACTCCGGAGTCAGTCATCAACGACCATCCATTAATTAACTCGTCTCCAAACACACATTTAATAAATTAGTTTTGCAGCTTCCTGTATACGAACAGGGGCCGGATGAAAAACCTGACCAGACGCCCCAATCAGGTAAGAACGTCACGTCGCAGACTCATATCCGCCACGAGACATGAGCGGATCCTCGAACCGTCTACACACACACATAAATTCGTGACCGAATGATAAAAAAAACGCGAAATCGTCGCCGATGAATAATCGTGCGTGTTAACGGAGGATCCGCGTCGTCAATGACCAACGGGTCTTATCAGGTTCCCGCATTTTATTGTAACGTTTACCGGACCAATTATCCGGGAAAGGAAACCATGGGAACGAGACAAAAAGCGAGTCACTAAAAACGATCCGTGCCGAGTCACCGTTGCTTCACATGTGTGACAATCCTGAAATCTAGAACGCAATCGGGTTGTTCGATAATTTTGCTGCAATTTATCCGTTACAGTTACAGGAAAGTAACTGGAACAGATTTAATTTAATAGGTTGGACGTGCCAAAGCGCAACCCCGACGATAAATACTGCTTATCGCACGAATACTTTTAAATATTTATAAACATGTTACAATAATATTTTTCTTGTTGCATAACAGATAACGTGCCGCATATTAGCCATAAATAAGAATTCGCACACATGCTATTATATTAAGTCTACCGACATTATTTATTATTATTCGCTATTCTATTGCTTATAAAACCGTATTTATCGTCCAGAATTAGAAATAAATGATTATTTGCATTGTGGCTTATCATTTTGCAAATATCCCAAGTAATTAATACCTCATACTTTAAATCGGATGAATCATTCCTGTCTGGCTTAATCACGGCTTTGAAGCCCCATACATTTTCCTTCCAAACTGGTGTTTCGTTACTCACCAAACGTCACGTATTAAGATTCGTTCTGGTCACGACGCAAGGCTTTATATTCTAACCGAAAAAACGACGATTTCAATACGATTTACCTTGAGAATATTTAAATGAGAGGCAATATTTGCCTATTTGGATAAAAATAAACTGTTTTCAGCTCTTCAAAAACAGGAGGGAGACACGTCCACCAATTATGACAAACGGCTGCAATGTAAATTATCTTCTTGTTATCGCCGCAGACAAATTAACCGCGCCGTTTGATAACAACCGTAATTTATTTAAATGGGTTGAGTACCTGGAAACTTATTAATTACAGTCGGTATTACTGTATAAATATTTAGGACGCAATCCACTTGCAAATTAAACTCCCGAGAATCGTTTTATGGCTTGGAACAAAGTGGGGAATGAAAGTTAATTGCTTAATTCAATTAAATTTCGATATTCAATATTGATTGACTTTTAGATCTACCTTTTTACTTAAGTTAAATAATAAAACAAACTTGTAGAGAGTGATGGACGACTCGAAGTTGTACTAGTGTATTGTAACATCACGTGCGAAGGAAAAATTACGATATGATACGATTGTGACCGGAATGCATCAGGTAAAAGAATGATGAACGGATTCATCAATTTTACAAAACGCCCGGACGAACAAACGCACAGGCAGGACCTGGTCATAAACCAGAACGGGCGACGGACCATTTTCATTTATCCAGTCGCCAACATCATTCACGAAATTTATTATCAATTTTGTGCGCACACCTAAAACTCGATCGTCACGTGACGCGAAGTTGAAACGGCAAATTCAGATTTGTCAGATTTAGATAAGAGTTGTTCAGGAACGGGCGTGCATTTCAATTTCAGCGAGAATCTGTGCTCGGATACCAAGGTGACTGACTAATCCGGCATTATTCATCCGTGCTTGATACACTTTCACAAATTGTTCCTCATCTATTCCAACACTTCTTACTAGCAAAATATTTTACACGTCGCAAGGTTTCCCTTCCAAAAACTGCAACAGTTACAATACTCTTCCGAGAATTTCACTGAAAAGAAAGAATTGAAATATTAAAATAAACAATGTTCAAGAGTTCTGCTGAACAAACAAAAGTGTTAGTGGGTGGAAGAGACAACGAGCCGCGAAGTGAACGTACAACGAAACCGGGCGATATTTTATCCAGCTTAACCTCGATAGACTCTCAAACATTGTAGTCTAGCACAAAAACCACCTCGACTGTGAAAACGTCGCGATAATTATGCAGAAAATTATGTCACCCCAAAAACCAGGTTATCCACACCACATACAATTCGTTTGTGTGGTATGGATGTGGAGCAACACGTTTATATTTACTTTCTCATTAGCAACGTTATCTATTGTTGAACGAGCCTCTTCAAGGTGAACGTGACGTCAGAGATGGTTTCAAATCAAAACGGATTCGGTGATTTTAATGTTCTGTTTAGTGTCTTTTATTTCCTTGGAATGGAACTCGATGATGTCAGTTCTTAATCATCGTCTGTTTGCTTTCATTTTCTAATATTAGGTTAGGTTCTAATATTCCAGAGGGGTTGACGACGACGCTGTTGGCTCGTCGACAATCTGACTGATAATTTTTCACAACACCTAACCAATTACCACGTTCGTTTCCACTCATCAAACATTTAACATTTTTCCCAGTGTCCAGTTAATGGAGCACAATATGTTGAAGCCAGATAAGGCGGCGATAAGACATGTTGCCGTTGGCTGCACACCATTCATTGTTCATTGTTTCCTTTCGGCCGCTTTCAGAAAGAAAAGGGCCCTTCGTTCGTCCCCTCAGACCGATTAACCACCACCAAGGCATGCATATGCAATGGGACACGGTCCGCGGATCGGCAGAAACCTGCGGGCTTCCTGCCGATGAGAACCGACCCGGCAAAGGTACATCCGGCTTTTTTTTACGCCCCGCCACGTCAGTCGAAACGGGAGGGTGGAATGCGGCTTCCGCAAGGTGCACACCGGTGAGTCACGGTTGTTTGTATTGTCGGGGCAAATTTATACGACGATCGGGAAATTACGAACAAATTTCCAGCACGATACAAACACGAGGAATTCCAGCTTCGAAATGTTCTCCGATCGATTTTCGTTTATAATTGTCGACGAAAAAATCGTTGCATAAACAAAATAGAGGACCATTAATCAGTCGGGCGTCCGGCACGATTGGGGCTCATTGGGATTCCTGTACAGGAAATGGATCCTCCAAAACGGTCCGAGGGCGGCACGTGATCCAAATGCCAACGAACACATTATATTTTAATACACAACCTCCGCATCTCCCGAGAACTTCAATCATACCTTCCCGTTTTTACGTTTTCTATGATGCACGGGGGAAATGGTCGAGAGTTGCGGGTAATAGCAGTTGGTGGGAAGTTCTATTACTGCAGACCGGTCTTACCGGTCTGTTTTATTTTAATGCAAAAATATCAAATGCTGACGGCTGGCGTACGTCTGGGGGCGTTTTAAGACACGACCTAGCCTAATTGAAGGGAATTTAAGGCCATTGTTGGCGTTGTAGTAGTTATGCAAACTTCGTTAAGGGTCTAGCTGGATGGTTATCGGCAAACAGAATTCCATTAACGCAATTTTCGATCCTAGAGGGTGAATAACAGGTAAGAGAGTGTTAATAAGATAATCCATTACCTCTACGTCCCTGTCCCTCTCATTTCCATAATTTCCGTTCCGAGTTGTTTTCAGTTTCGATTTCTTTGTCGTCACAGAAGATATTTCTAAATAGCAAACGCAAGAATCGCTTAAATCGACAAGAAACATTTAATTAAACTGGCAAATCTGATTCTGAATAAGTTAATAAGTGATTGTTTATAGAAACCACGGCTAATTGGCCGAGGCGCGGGCGAACAAACCGCAATCCAGCAAATTTAATAACTCGCGGGAGGGAGACTTTAATGCAGTCGGAACGAGAGAACAGTAAAACGTTACGTAATTATGATTTCTTGGGGCCGAATGGTAAGAGGTTGATTAAAATTTCAATTTGCCGGGCACAATCCCGAGTCTTCACTTGCCCGATTCGATTGGCTTTCGACCCGAATGGGATTTAATAATAAGCAATTCAAGTTTTCTCTTGTGTCTTCCTCGCCGATTCGTTAAGGTACAGTTGTCTTTTGTTTATTGAAATTTATCGGGATAACAATGACCATTGCGAATTAGCTGGTTAACTGACATTGGTGAGGTCTTGATAAATATATAAAGTCCCATTGATGTTGTTGTGTATCACGAGCCTGCCATCAAACGTCACAATTGAAAAACCGTTAACGGTTACGAAAAACTGCACTCGAATCAAAATTAATTATCTCCTAGTGTTAACGAACTAAATTTCATTACGGACAAATAATAATTCAGTCCGGATTAAATTATTTGCTTGGACTGTGTTTGTTCTGGCGCAGTCCGATGCAGTTCGATTGCATATTTAATTTCCGTACGAACATCTGGCAAACCAAACGTTCAGGATTGATTGACCAATATCTGTGTTCAATTTTTAACGTTCCCCTCATAATTTTCTTGTTGACAAACTCACAAAATCAATATTTTAACGTTAATGTTTAATATTTAATACTGGAATCCAATTTATACAAAAACTTCGTTTATTAAATTCATTCGTTCATTAAACGTTTCCTTGTAATATTTTTTGAAAAAGTACTTAAATTGTTGTAATACCAACTGAATTGAATAATCCTGCTCATTTTTTTTGTACCTTTTAACAATATTGAACTAATTGCAGACGTATATTTTCGGACTGCTCACAAACAACTGCTGAAGTAATTAGTTTACTCCACGATAAAACACGATCCTGACTCACTTATTGGAATCATATCGTCATTAATGAGGTAAATGTACAAAATATTAATAGGGCAATGAAAACCGTCCCGATAACGCCCCATAACCGTAAATCTCTTTGAATCGATCGCAGTTATCTGTATCCATAAAACTGCTAATCGACTGGCGGATTTATCTGTATGTTTCCTACTATCATAGTTATTTGTTAAACTGATTTTCCAAGTATAATACTCTCCGTATTTCCTCCGAGAACGGACCACTTAACTCTGTGATTGCGCCGGAATTGAATTCTTCCTCGGCTGCACAAACACGACGGATTTATTAAAAAAAGAAGAAAAAAACTCAGGGATAGTTCCGCCTCGCATCCGTCAAAACTTTATATTAAAACTTGGCGATTTTCGAAAATAATCACAGTGTCCGACGATAATTCATGATATCCTCTCTCAACAGACGCGGAACGTAATCCGGCCCGGATGGAGGAAGTAACAGATAGAAAAAGAGTCGTTTCGGTGCTAAAACGAGCAACTAACTTTGCATTACGGACACTTTTTTACGTTGCGCTTTATCTAAAAGAGGAAGTCTCACATTTCGTGATTCATTCACTTCCGTTTGGGATGCGAGAGTGTGCTTGTGAATGAAACGCGCGGATTACAAATATACCTGGATGCACAATAAGAACTTGTCTGTGTAATTTGCCAAGGATGGCGAATAATCAAATAAATTATGACGAGATAAATCGAAAGGGCCGGATAAAAACGATGCGATAAATTATAGATTCGACATGGGCGACAGTAAAACGACGACGAATTTCTCGACGGAACTTTCGACGTTTGGAAAGAACGATGTTTGTTTTCGGTTCGTGCTCTCGGGTCACCTAGTTTTTGCTTAAATTCGGATTAGCACTCGTGAATATTTATCTCGTAAAAATGATATTAATTACACAGTTGTTAATTCAGATTCGAATTTCAGAAGCGGATCAATCACATCCTTTGATGAAGTCATCGAAGACAGATGGATAAATAAATGATGAACAACAACAAATACGATTTACAGCCGCTTGGATAATATAACATTTTTACGGGCCAATAAAGAACAAGGAACATAATTAATTTCCTTCATGAATTTTTAATATCTTGGCATTTCATGTGAATGCTGAATAAAGTGTCGCCCTTCAAGACTCAAGAATTCTTTATTTGTGTTTATGTTTTAGTTGAATTATATTATATATGCAATCTGCTAAAAGGGAGAACCCCACCACTCATGAATATTTAAATCGGGTAATATTTTGACCTTGCCCAATTTATAACGCAGTAAACCACCCTTATTTTTCCGCCTACGGTATTCATAAACTCTTACCACGCCAACACACTTCTCTTACCTGAAACAAAATCAGAAACGTTATTACAAATGTAAACGAAAGTCGCAACGTTTAACGGTACGAACACTCCCCGCTAAATAAAATGTTACTTGTTATGTCACTAAATCGATTTTACTATTAAAAATTATCAATTAACAATTTGTTAAAGGAACAAAATTATTTTGTTATTTGTGACTATAAAATATTTATTTTATTTATCTCCTGCAAATTAAAGTTTTTACTTTTCGTGAAATACTTCTAAAATTATACTCTATCCCATACACTGAATAAATATTTGATAAACAATTATTTTTATCTTATCAATAATCAACTGCACATTAATATTGGAATGAATTGGTACTTTTAATACCTGAAGCTTAAATTAGAGAAACTAAATTTCTACAAAAATCTTAAAAAATGAAAACTTATTACGTTTCTATATTTCTGTATTTTAAGCGTTCAAATTCATAAATCTTTAAAAAATCAATATTTTTGACGGAAAAGTTAAAAGATTAAAGAATTTTTTGATAATAAAAAATTTTAAATTAATTTCAGCGTTAACGTGTAAAAACCTCATTAATCGATTTTTTTATTTGATAAACATACAAACAATACAAAGTTTAATGTGTGTTAGTAGTTAGTGTATTAAGAAATATATCTTTAAATTGAAATTTCTTTATTTTAATTTTATACATATGTCAATATTTTTTTAAAATATGAATATATTAAAAATTGAGATATTTAATAATTTAATATTCATGGTTATGGTTTTTTTCTATGTTATATTACATAAATTTGGTATTATGCTGTTTATTTTTTTATTTCAATTTTTTACAAATATTTTATAAAATATAAAATAAATATAAACCCACCCAATCGAAGTGTTAGGGTTATGGTGGAATTGAAGTCGAAAATAAAAATATCGTGTCGCGTCGCGTCGTGTCGCGTCGTGTCGCGTCGTGTCGCGTCGTGTCGTGTGATTCGTTTTCGTTTTATTAATGGCGAAACTGCGGAATTGCATTTCGCACTTCAGACGCGAAATAATTATCACAATCATTAACACACAACCGAGCGAAACGGGTTGCGAATGCCGGGCTTTATAATTGTGTTCTGGGGGGCAAATTATTAGTTTTACGGGTTTACAGAGTGAATTGCATTGCCGTCAAAAACAAACGGTCTTTGAATTTTACGGTGAATAGACTGGTGACGTTGCTTTCGTTGGTTTAATAAGATTTTTCAAGTTATATTGCTCCAATTCGTCTTACGTGATTGTATAAATGTTATAACTAACTAACTAATCATGTGTTGTTGTTTCATGTGCGCGTTTATCGAAAGTTAACAACCTTTTTAGGATCACCGTGTGAATGGATAATCGGCGAGTTTCTAACGAACATAAACCCGAATAAATTTAACGAGTTAATCAACCAGCAACAGCGATTTTGCCAGTTTCACCTGTTCCACTTGCACCGCTGCATCCGATAAACTTTGCGCCGTTTGTGCGTGTGTGCACGATTAATGCGAATTTATCGGCGGGCATGAATTATAAAATCATTACACAATTAACGCCGTAGGTATTGTAAAGTAAAAGTATGATTTGTTTATTAAATATGCACGTAGTATTCGAGCCGGCATAAATTAATCCGCTGGATGTGTATTAACCGAGGCGAATTGTAAATCAGGGGGTGGCTTTTTCGTGCCCAATACGGACACCGAACAACATGATTCACAAGTAATCCTTATCGGATGATGCACGCCGACTTAATACCACAATTCCAGTTTTAATGACCGGTAAATCCCTCTTAGTTTTAGTTATATTTAAGGTCTAATGAAAGTCGCCCCCGTGCGTGCGTAATACCTGCCAGTTATCGGGAGGGCCCGGAAAACCCTTTAAATTAAGCAAAACGATGATTCATGTGCAACTGAAACGGGGGAAAACAGGACAGAAATGCATCATGTTAATGGGATTCCCTAATCTAATCGACGCAAATATCCAGACTAAATAAATTCAGTAAATTGCCCCTTAAAACCGCTTTATTACTTAAAGCTCAAAATCTTTATTTATTTCCTTGTTCATTTTCACCTTTTCATATTATATAATAATATTTTATTGCTTATAATATTTAACATTTTAGAAAATATTTGCATAAAACCATAACAAAAATAAATTGATCAACATTTTGAAAGTATTTTAACCTATCAACACTCAGAAAGAGTTGAACATTGCATCAATGAACACTAAACATTTTACGAAACTATTAACATTTATCAACGTTATTTACAAATCTTGTACTACCTGTTCTGATGTGACGTATATTTATTTATAGATTGCACTGTAACCACGTCTATTAATTTAGCTAATAACACACCGAGTCTATTGAGTAATTGGATGATTACAATGTCAGGTGTATTATTACCAATATTATTCATTGATCAATTGAAAATCGGTTGAAAATGCTCGTCTCAAATAAATACCTAGAAATATACTCATTGCCAGATAGGGGAAGAGGGAGACAGAGATGACGATTTGTCGGTCGGTTGATTTAGGGAAATATTATTATCTGGACAGCGTTGATAAGCGTAATGTTCGGAACGTCCGTTGAAATGTCACATCGATAAATCGCCGCGTCGAAGTATCAAGATACGCGTCCAAAACACACGGCTGAAAAGATAATCACGGAGAGAAGGAGAGGAAAATTCAGGTTTATGTACGTAATCGTTGGCTGCAAGTGAAAAGATTCAAATGCCACGATGAGGTTCGGATAGGAGTTTGAAGAGCGGAATGGATGGATGGATGGATGGATGGATGGATGTGGGTCAAAAAGGAATTATAAAAATTCTAAGGACGACGGAATAAATGTGCATGTGCAAATTGTTCCATGTTAAATATTTTATACAATTGTTGATCTTATCTGCAATGGCACGGAGGCTCATAAGCACATTTTCAGTTTTTAACGAAAATACGATAAGTAAATGTTTGAGAGGAAAGCACATTAATATTAAAGGAGAAAAATATTAAAAAAAGTCTTATTTAAAGAAAATAGTAGACATAATAAACTAGAAATAAAAGGAAATGTTAATGAACTATAAAATTTGAATTGAGAATAATATTATTATTAATCTTGATAAACACAATGTACACAATTTTATTAACGTTCGATTAAGTTTAGATTTGTTAGCTTAAAAATATTATAAATCTAAATAAAATTTAGCGGAAAAGTAATAATATAATTTGACTATCCACTATTTTTGTCAAAATTTGTTTTGAAAAGTAACAGTAATACCCATCTGGCAACAATATTAAACGCAAATGAGTTAACCTTTTAACTAATCGCCCTAAAGGGTCTAGAAACCTAAACAATCCCAAGTACCTTTTAACGGCCCTTCGTAAACAAAAACAAATCAAACAAACGATTTGTAGAGAGAGGTAAAACGTAACTTTTTTACGATTCCACAAACGACTATTACTACTAAATATAAAATAATATTTAAAAGGGACAGGACGCAAGACGCAAGACGCAAGACGCAAGACGTAGGAGGATTTGTTTCGTTATATACCTGGATGTGTCTCTTGTCGAGGGTGTCGGCCCTGTTGTTGTTGGGCACGTCTTTCCACCTAAGCACCCCCATGACCGCCTGTCGCACCCAGCCCCTGGGCAAAGTGTTCCTCTCGGAGTCCGCGAGGGTACGCATGTGGAACCCCGCTCGAAATTCTAACACATCCACAACAATAACAACCGAAAATTCCGGTCAGAAATCTCTTTAACAATCAGTCCACGACAACATAGAAATAAAAAAACAATAAACACAAACACAATTCGATGGGATAAGCGTGTGCGTGTGTGAGGCAGTCACATTTCCGTCAGCGCGGTGTCGTACTTCTCCGGGTTCCGGAGGTCCGGTCACGTAATCCGGTGGTGGGCACGAGGGATTCACACGGCACGACTACATGGAAACCAGACGAGCGACTGCGAGCGGAACGCGTTTGCGTTTCGTAGCGTCGACGGTCTGCGATCCACCTTTCCAAAGCCGGGGAGCGGGCCAATCGAAGGCGACGGCGCGGTTTCGTGAGGCGGGTGGGAGAATTCGAAATTCGGTTACCCGGTTCTAGAATTGGGGGTGCCGGTTGTGGGGTGGAAATTTTAGTAATAAACAGGTAATTCTTTGCCGACTTTGTTATTGACGTTGCTATTGTGATAGCACTCAATTAACTTAAGAGTAATGTGTTTATGCAGAAATAATTACTTATAATTAGTCTGGAAGTAAACATAGGTAATAAATCAATATAATATAAACTTTTAATTGTGTCGTTTTTGTCCAAAATAAACCGCCACACCAAGGAAATTCAAAATTAAAATTTGTTCATTGTCAAATAAAATTAAATATTGTTAATATAAATAAATTTAAAGTTAAAAGAATTACTTTAAAATAATTAGTTTTAAGTAAACTTCAAAAGATATAAAATACACAATTTATTACACTGTCAAATTAAATAAAAAGTGAACATTTCTATAATTAAAAACAATGGAAACTCAAATTAAAAAGTTTAGTTAATATAACTAAAATAAAAATCAATAGATATCTTGAATTCATTTAAATAAAGAATTAATCAATTTTATAATTAAATTTACATTCTAAAATGTTAGTCAAATTTTAAAATTACGAAAAATTTCAAAATTAATTGTAGTTTTACAATGTATAATAATTTATTTTAAAAATGATATTATGTGTATTTGCTTTTATATTTAAATATTAAATTTTGTTTTGATTTTAATTTTTTTAATATTAAAGAATATGGGACGATAAGGCCGAATTGGCTCATAATTTCAGGAAATGTTGGTACTCATAAGATACTTCGATGCTGCAACTTTCAGATCTTTATCTGTTACCGTAAATAAATCAAAAAATATTGAAAATCAGTAAAAATTGTTATTCTCAGTAGCTTGTGAATCGATTGATCTAAATACCGGGTATGTTTTGGGCAATAACGGTAGCTTCTAGAAAAAAAATAAGAGCTATGTCTGTTTATAAGCACTTAAAAAAAACGAGGTTATTTTCTTAATTTCGATTTTTAACCATGTTACGATAAAGTTAAGAAGATAAAACAATTTTTTTTGACTTCCTCATTCAATTTCCGATGAAATTAGGAGCTTCGGGACATTGAAAAAAATTAAAAATCGATTTCATTTTATGATTTAACTCTTGAAATGATAAAATACAGAAGTTTTGCAGTTGTACTGCTGTACTAACGAAAAGAACAGAATAAAATAGGAACACTCATATAAAAATAATTGTTTTTTATAAAATGAACTCTAATCATTATTATAAACTTTATTTCTAACTGTAATGATTAAATTAGTATAAAATACTATTGTTTATATAATTCAACTACGCTTTTGAGAATTTAAACTTTCTTTTAACTTTAAAGTTCGTATTTCTTATCGTCCCATGGCCTTAGTTTTGCAAAACTTATTTTGTTGAAATCTTGCAAAATTTTTCCTTGTATCGTTCACATTATCTGATCTGATCTCATTTTATAACAAACGTATACATGAAATAAGATTGTTATCGGTGTCCTTCAAATGAAGACATTCCTTTTTATTTAATACGTTTTGAGATAGCTCCGCAATTGTTCTAATTATCAGATATTCCCAGGAAAACTTCGTTTCCTTTATTATTCCAACACGCATTAGATCACAACCAATTATAAATATTATGCAATAAAAATAATAGCTCTGCGCCTTTATCTCGTTTATTTTTAAAACCTCCCCCGTCGTCATCTATTTTCACGTGAACCACACACGAGTCATCCCTGACTGTCCACATTTGGGTTAGAAACCGTACAGAGAAGTTTTATCCAGAAACGGAATATTTTCAGTGGAAATGGGATACGGGATAATGTGTCCAATTATGCCCCCGTGCCACGACATCTGGCCCCCACGAATACGCCGGCCCGGCGGACACATGGCCTTTCTGACGTGTGGCACCTGCCGACTTTTCGTGGCGTTTTTTTACTTATTTCGAAGCTTTTGTCCGGGCCAGACATCCGACAATCCGACAATTCGACAAACGTTTTACGTTCGGAGAACTTCACTCAAATTACCACCTTTGCTTATCGGACAATTACTACTTACACTACTACTTACTTATAAACTTACAAAAAACTATTAGTAACGCTAAAATTAAATATAAATTAGATTCTTTTATTGTAAAAAAGCAAAGTGATTTAATAAAATTTTTAAGTGTAGTAAGATTGAAACAGAAAGTTACAAGATAAACATTTGATCTGCCAAATTATCACTTTCACCGTACGTACGATGCGTGTTGAAAATGCGAAATTTCTACACGATTTCGAAACGATTTTTTCTTTTGTTCATTTATTCGAAAAATTCTTAATGCACTCTTATCGCTTGTAAGCAGATAACGCTGTTTTGTAATGGTAATTAGAAATGATTAACATGTGAGAATGATTCGCGACATTTGAGGGGTTAAATGGTTAACAATGGTTCACCAAAGTGGTAACCGAAATCCGTTTCCCTCTGCAACATTGTTCCCACAATTAAATGATGCACAATGGGGAGATGTGCAAGAGATACATGCGTTTCATCCCAACTGTACCACTATTATTGAATGAACACCTGTATTTTTTTTATAAAAACAATTATTTTTATTAAAAATGTGTGAAAAAAACCCGTTGAAAAAGTGGTGTTAAATTTCCCGAACGACAACAATAAATTCGCAGTCGTTAACGCTTTGTTAAATTCGTTCTAAACAACACGAAAAACCGTAAATAAACAGTGTAAAATTCATTAGGTTAACTAGTTTAACACGAAACAGTATCGTATACAGTTAGAAGACGCGTTTTCTTCATCCGTTCCGTCCCGGCACGGTTTCACGTCGGGATTATGGTTTTTATCGATCTACGAGTTTTTCACAAATCGGTCATTATTTCTGGTTAGCCGTGTGAACTTTTTTGCCGTGGCGAATGCGCGAGAGTTTCGAAAAATCCGCAAGTTACACTAGACTGTATGAAAACGTCACAAATCAAATGGTAAATATGTATATTATCGAACAAAAACACCAAAATCACTAAGCAGATAAGAACGGCCAACGAACAGGACGAAATTTCTAGAACATCAATTTTCTAATAGATGTTATTAGACCTCTGAAGATGCTAGCCACTCGTGCTAGCGAAACGTTAGGAAATAAGTCCAACAAACCTCGACCAATAAACCTGAACAATTATAAATATATAATAAATAAGATTGTCATACAACAAAATTTTAAATAGTATTATTATAATAAAATTCAATAAGGAGGTAAGTAACTAAAATTTAAATCCGCTTATTATCAAAATAGGAGAGCATTATGAAGAACGCATTGTTCCGATTTTCTATGAGAAACGCATCACAGATGCGGCAACGAGACAAAATCCCGGAGGCAAAATCGAAATTCATACATGAAAAACCGCAAGTTACACGACACTGTCTTGTCGCTCCTTCGGGACGATTTTTTTAGACTTATGGTTTGTTCGGCGTGGGCGTTTGGAGGAGGCAACGCCGCAAAGTGCACGTGGGGTCACACTTGCATCAGTAGCACACCTTTAAACATAACCTGCCTATGATTTATAACAATTTTTATATTTGCGGTTCAAAAATCTAATGACACGTTTAATAAATATAAAATTATTGACAATCGAGTCGTTAACACTGCATCGTTAACAGATTTATTACTTTCAAAAATTTGCTATTTTTTGTTTGATTATTCAATTTCAAATATTTACCGTGGCATTTGCGTGCAGGAAAATGATGCACGTGGTAATTTGCAACATTTTTAGCGTAGTCTCGTCGTTCAATTAAAACAACCCGTGTTTATGAAACGAATTTTAATTTCGAATTGAAACCGCTTTTAATTGCAATTAATGCGTTATCTCGAATCGAATTAATGTTTAAATGGGTACATGAATTGTTCATCTCCACGTTTGACAGTGATGAATTATATTTATTCTTTAGAATCTGAATTTCTTCCAGACGATCAAAATTTTCTATTGCGCAACGGATGACTTTTCATGGCGAATCATCATATTTAACTCAAAATCATCATGCACGGTCGATTAGGAAAACAACAAGATTCGTGCCGTGCCGTCTTAGATAATCGTACCAGAAAAAATATTCACTTTCACCATATCTATAAGAAACCGGGCAACGTGGAACGTGGACGTGTAATTTGGATTACGAGTTCGAGAGGCGATCTTTTACGGATTACGCAGTTGGATCGATCTGAAACCGAATTGAATTGCAGAAGAACCGGACTATGTTACGTAAAAATCACACTGAAATGGATTTATAATAACCATGTTGCCAATATATGTTATAGGTTTTCGGCATGTTTTAATATGAACATAATTATTGACGTAATGCTAATCCTAAATAAACTAACTAAATAACAAACAAACAAATCTAATAAATCAATTAACGTTGCCCCGTTAACAACATTAACGTCAGCGATTTTCGACAAAAATATTGTAAATTTAAAAGCGGATCGAAACGCAATAAACATGCAAATGTCCAACCTTAATTAACCAGAAAATCGTCGTTTAAAATGCATTTTTTAAATTTATTGACACATGCACAGCGTACATACCACGTGCGAGTCCGAAGTCATTAACATCTTAATTGCGTTTACCTGAAAACGGAAAAAATAACTGTTTAAACTATATTATTTAAATAGTCTGTTAATAAATTTAAATATAATAAAACGGAACGTTCAAGATTATCCTGTTTATAAATTATTAACGGGGTTGTTTTCGGACGAACCGACAAGTTAATTGTGGCGACCCCAAAAGCGAATCAGTGTTGACCCGGTTCTAAATCGGGTTTAAGGATTGTTGACTTCGATATTTTTTGGGGATAAAACTGGCGCTGGGTTTGGGTTCAGACAAATGCAGTAAATTGCGTGGACAGGTGCGAAAATCGAGGTGATTTCAGTAATATTGCCGTAATTGCAAAATTGTTGTGAATGATGAGACTCAAATAAAATAATTTGTTGTTATTAGTGGATTATTTAATTATTTATTGGACTGTTTCAAATAATGGATTTAATTCGGTTCAGTTAGTTTTAATAGAATTGGATTTGGTTTATTTATTGAACATTCCTTTAAAATTGTTAACGTTTATCGATTTAATACATTTAATAAAATAAAATTACGACACCGTTCAATATAAATGTCAAATCGAAATAAAATCAAAGAATTTGTTAATAAAAAAAATGTTTAAATATGAAGTCTGACTTTCTCTTAATATTACAAAACTTATTAATCAATAATAAACAAAGTTAAGTGGTTAGTTATAGAATTTAATACACATTCTTTTAAAATCAATAAAATGAAATTTTAAATATGGGATTAAAATCTGTTTAATTTAGAATTTGTAATTATGCATTATGTGAACGTTAATTCATCCACGGCTTAAACTCACGATTAGTCCAAGGTCCAAAAACGGTCCGTAAACAATTTTCCGTGTCCAAAAGCGGCGTACGCAGGAAAACCAAACCGACACAGATAAATTCCGGCAGCCATTAAACCAGCAGGTGCAAAAATGAATAAATAAGCGGGCCCGGTGTTTTCCACATAATATACACGCCGCATTTACACTAATTTCATTAGAGCCTAGCCGCCGCGCAACACTCTGTCTCTCTATATGGCGATAATTCGACTAATGAAAACGGCACGTATTATTATTTACGTCATGAGTATGTATGTGTTATTTTTTGTTAGTGTGGAGCCGAGGGAAAAACTAGAGACATGTGTCGGTCGTTTTGGAATTATGACGACATGTGCGAGAGGAATAATTCAAATGATGGGAGAGAACGAACAAACTGCTGCTCTGGTGCTCTTTAATTTTATATTTTCTGAAATTCAATCATTTATTAAAATCTAGTTATTAAAATGCCAAAAATCTAGTTGCAAATGAAACCTGAATAACGAAATTGCTAAAAAATATTGTAAATCGTGTTATTGTATTGGAAAAACCAAAACGGACAGTGTCATGTCATTAAATATTAGTAAGAGTGCAGCTACACAAACTGCTCCAAAAACTGGTAGACTCCGAAAAAGTAACCCGTCACTAGACAGAGGTATTTTAAATTTCTCTAAAAAGATTCCCAAAAAACAAACAAATAAATGAAGAAATATTGGAACGATTATAGAACCACTAGAAATCGTAGACTCACACCGCTGATGTCAACTAGTGGTTTTATTGCTGGTTCTTCATCATCCGTAATTATTGGAAGGTTTTCCTGATCTTCTTTTATGAAACCGGATTTTTTGAAGCAGTTGAGAATCGTTAGGGGTGCTATAGCTCTTCATGGCTTGGCAATCAGAATCGTGATAGTCGCAGTTAGCTGCTTGTCGAGAGGTTGTAAAACGAGCTTAACAATTTTTTTGCAATAGAACATCTTAAAATTATGGATGATCCCTTGGTCCAATGGTTGCTATTTAGAAACTGTATTCGGCGAAAAGAAGTAGAGTTATACCGTTGGATAATGTAAGAGGACTGTTGTGGACAGTGCAATTGTCTAAAAAGAGTAAAATATTCCGTTTTTGTCGTTTCATATCCCCATCAAATGTTAAAAGCCAATTGTTAAAAAGTTCTGTCGTCACCCAAGCTTTTTTGTCAGCACGATAATCAGTAGGAAACGATTTCACTCCTTTGAAACATCGCGGTTTCATTGCTTTTCCTATCACTAATGGTTTAAGTTTTACTGTAAGTAAAACTGTCAAACCTCTCTTATTATTATTTCCCCCAGGACATCTTTCATCTTTAAAAGTAAGCGTCTTGTCATGTAAACATTTGAAAAATAGGCCAGTTTCATCAGTATTAAATATGTCTCGGGCATCATGGTTTTCAATCAAAGCCTTCAATTTACCATGCCAATCTAAGCAAAATGCATCATTAACACTCACCACTTTCCCCACAAACTTTTTTAAACAGAACTCCATATCTCTTTTTGAAATTTGTAAGTCACCCTTTACTTGCCGCCAAATTTTTGATGCTTAGAGTAGACGCGAACTCTTTTATTTTTCCAATAACAATTTTCCGCTAATAGACACTTTTTGTCCTCTACACTGTCTTAGCCAAATCACCAGGCTTTCTTCCAGACGAACAAGTTCACCTTTGGTAGTTCTTTTCCGTACTCCTGCAGTTTGAGCAGCATAAATTTTCTCCTTGTGCTTTAGTATAGTTGAGAGAGTACTCAGAGGAATCTTAAATTCTTTTGCACCATCACTTTTCTTTTCACCTCCTTCTACTATTTCGATTAACTTCTTCTTTTCAGCAATCGTCAAGCATTTATAATTTTTAGGACTCATAATTATCACAAACTTTTATTTTTTGTTCGAATTATCCAGTGCATAAAAATATATTGATTTAGTTAGAAATAAAAGAGATTTTCTAGGGAACTCGTGAGAACTTTGAATTATAGAGAGGTTCGAATTAACGAAGGTTTGAATTAATAAGAGTCAACTGTAATTGCTCATTCGAAATAAAGAAATATAGTTACAGGTAGGCGAGTGAAAAAGGCATACCCCAATCGAGTTTTTAAATGTGTTTTTATTTACAATTTAAACCAAATGGGCATAAATTTTTTTATTTTACAAATTTTACTGTTTATGAATAATTTTTATAATCCATAAAATGGTTGAAGGAAATCTGCAATATCACTCAATATTTCGACAAACATCAATAAAAACGTCAGAACAAGCTGAAACCGCTCAAATTGCCGAAAAACATCCCCCTTGATTTTGTCGCGAGCGAAATTTACTCACGCAACCCGTATTTCGAGCCGGCCAATATTTCCCGACATAACTGTCCTTATAAACAATGCTTACGAATTCCGGGTTTTAAAATAAGTCTCTTACCTCGGCTGAATCATTTATCCGGGCCCGAAATTGTGTCGCGGGATGAATTATTGAACCATCCACTTGTTCCCGTTGCAGGTTCTTACTTAAACAGCACCTGTCCGATTTATCGTGCCGGGAGAAAAAAGAACGGTCGAGAAAAATGTGGAGCGTGTCCGACTGTTATGCAGTCTGATTATTTGCTGAGATAATTGGAAATTATTGTGGAACTAATGGGCCGCGCGGAAAATATTGACAATATTAATCAGGATCATCGAAATTTACGGCCTGTATGGCCGGTCGAGCGCCAAAAACACTGCGCGGTCTAATTACATCTAATTAATAATATTTTGGTCGCGGCAAACCTAATTATCTTGCCATAAATAAATGTGTTCGTATTGTCGATGAACTGACTAAAAAATAGCTTCGACGTCAAATGCAAATATGTACTCGTATATCGACTCGTATATATCAATTTCTGATCTCTTCTACAAATTTCTCTATTTTTCATCATTTTAATTTCATAAATCAATCTTTTCCATTTTTTGTTTTTATAATTAATAACATGATAATTGGTTCATTAACAATGAATGGGAACAATCATCTATACAAAAACAACATACTTTTACTATTTTTAACAACTAAATATTGGGAATACATAAAGAAATGTAAGTACAAGTAGTTTGCATTTAATTTTATCAAATATTAAGTGAATAGTTTAGAATTAAAGAAAGTGGTGGGTGGTAGTGTTACAAATTTTAAAATTCAAGTGTTATAATTAAAAAATTATTGTCATAACAAAATACTAGAACAAATAAAATCGGTAGAAAGTTAAAAAAAGTTGCGGCTGAACAGAATATGTGACTCGATTAAATATATCAAGAGAATGTTATAGCAAGTGGATTCATAAATGTGTACTTCAAAATTAGAAATAATAATTTTAAAATCAAAATGTGTATTCTTATTGGCAAAGGACTAAAAAAGATTGGTCCAGTTATTTTTGACGGCAAAACAACATTGCTAAATTTTGAATCATTTTACCACTGAACGAACATTCTAGGTCTCTAATTTAGTGATAATTCAGTCAATGCTCAAACGAATTTAGGCAGTAATTAAAGTAAAAAGCGATGTGATTTATTTGATATTAGGAATAAAAATTGTACCTTATCCCAATATTAAATTGCCTCCCAAAATGTTCTATATATATATGAAGTAAGTTGTTGTTGCAATATATAGTTGTTAGGGCTCTTATGTATTATTCAAATATCAATAATTTATGAAATTTTTAACGTTTTTATGATATTTATCAATTACAAATGTTTTTCAACAATTTAAAAATACTTCTGATTTTTTTAGAATGATGTTATATCAAATTTCACTTTTCATAAATTTTTAACTAATACTAGAACACAGTGAAGAATTAATTAAATTTTTAACTCATTATTTTACTGGACATATATTGAATTCAATTTTAACTACCAACATTTTTATAATTATAATATTTAATGAAACAGGCTTTGTATTATTTCTCTCTACTGCATGTTTAAAAAATTACATATAACTATCAATTCCCGTAAAAATTAAATAAACAAAAGTAAAATTTAAAACGTAAGAGAATAATTTACCTACGAATCGTACAACCGAAGTTAATTACGAACGTAATTAAGTGTGTGGAATTTCTTGCACTTTTAATTTTAAAGTACAGTTTTTTACTTTCATAATTATGCTCATATTTATAGTTTTGAGAGTCACTGTTAACATCATTGTTCCAGGAAACTCTAATTAAAACCGAGTCTTCAACTTCTACCATACATTTGTTGTTGGAAAGTCTCATTCATTATTTTTATCTCAGCCCAACAAAAAAAACACAAATTTTAAAGGTAACTTTTAAAAATACATGTAGTTTGATACTAAAAAATACTTTTATTTATAGACACAGTAGAAAATACTAGTTTTTGAATGTTCAGAATTCTCTCAAAGCAATTGCTGGCGAAATCGCCGAAAAACCGTAAGAGAACGGTGACCCCCTAAAAGCCATCGGGCACCTAGTGTGGCTTCCACGAATCCGCCGTACCCATCAGACGGTAACACCACGAAAAACGACCCATTCCCATGATCACAGGAAACACCATACAACCGGATGCGAGTGTCGCGCTCACATGAACACACAAACGCACACCACAAGAAGACGAGACAAAGAGCAAGAGGACTAAATTGTGTGTGTGTTTGCGTCAGAAATTCGACGATTCAAAATTTTTGCCAATTTGTAGAATCTGCCTGGTGGTTGGGGGGCGTTCCACGTACACACATCTGTTCATATGGTACAAGTATACAAGTATCGAAGGAGCGTATTCTTCTGGGAGATCTGGGAATCGGAGTGTCGGTGATTTTTACAGGTCTCCCGGGTCCGAAGCGTTCTCCCATTGTTCAGTTTTATATTCGGACATGTTTTACATGTTTATTGCTTCTCTTCTCTTGTACTTACATTTAACAGGAATACACCCCTTGTAAAAACTCACTTATTAATTACTTACATTCATTGGCCTGTGTGACGTAAAGACACATTTAAATTTCAGTTTTTCCTTGCAAGTTTGCAAATAAATAACGGAAATTGTTGAGATCAAGATCATTGTTACTGTGTCATTTATCTGGGCGTGCCTGTTATTCGATATTGACACAAGTGAATGCACAATTCAAGTACACAAATAAATATATCAGGTTCAAGGTAAAAATAAACACTTTTTCAGACAAAAATCGAATAAATTGGCAACGGTTTCATGTCAATTAGCGGGTGAAAAATAATACGGTTTTAATAGGAATTAATACAAGTGCTCAATTAAGGCGATAATTATGTGGCATCTCCAAGTATAAACAAAATGTTATGTACTTATTTCAGGCAGGTCGTAATTAATTGTATCAAACAATCACCGGTTTAATCATAATGCCGTAAATAAGACCGTGTCTGCCAAGTAGCATTTCATATTTTAATTGTAATAATAGTAACAATTATTTTTATTGAATTGTATAGTAAACACTTGGATACAAAGGCTTTTAACAATTCCCTAATAATAAACCGGTGAACATATGGTGTTGAAATTTAATAACAAAATCTTATACGTGATGTTTATTGTTACGCATTGATTGAAATTTGATTGTGTGGGAACTGGAACAATCCAGGATTGTAATTGAATGTTTGAAACAAGATTTTACTCTAAAATTATGTAGATTATTGTGGGAACGTATTAATTTCATTGTACTATTTCTTAATCCACTGGAATTTATGCAAAATTATGTTTTAATTACTGTTCGCAATAAAGAATATGATTTCTAAATGAAACAGTTACGTCGTATAAAATAAATGTGGAATAAACGTGGCAATTGAACTTTAACATAATAAAAAATAGTCTGATCTAAATCATCAAATTTGTAATAATCTCCCTTGAAGTAAAAAACGACCTACTTCCAACCGTCAAATCAATTTTTTTTCTTTTTTTTTTTTAAACGTTAATTCCATCCTAAGGAAACCGACAAAAGATGCGAGAGGAAATTGGTTAAAAAACAGGAAATCCCATTGAACTGCAATTCCCCGTCAGTATTAATCATTCCTGTGCGATATATTTAGTAAACTCCGTAATAAAAACAGCTTTGTTATTGATGAACGTTCAGAAAGAGCATCTGTCGCCAAAGTATTCAATCAAAACCGTTCTTTACTGAATACTCATCATTTTCATATGGCAAAACCGTGTATCGATTTCAGTTTAGCGGAAAGATTAAATCCGTGTATTATGGGCCGGATTTATTATGTAGATCGCACTCAAAACGACATTAAAAGTAAACTTTCATAACAGTGCGCGATTAAAAGTTAATTGATGCCGTAGTTTCTGGATAGTATATATTTTATCTCGTTATTTACGATGGGTTTATCTCTTTAATTTATGGGTAGGTTTTGATTGATTTTTGATTGTTTAATGGATATTTCACAACGATTGTCTGAACGGGTCACTCGCCACTTCATTATCGTACAACAATCACTGTAACATTGTCTATAAATTTATTATAATTAACCCACAAAGTATCTAAAATGTAATAAATAATTTTTCTCGTAGACAAAAAATATTATGCCATGACCAAAATCTGGTTCACTTCGATTTTCACTTGAGAAAATGCGGATTCTGAAAAGCATCACTCGACCCTCTTTTTCAGAGGTTTTCAATGTCGAGTGGTGCGGGTTTTCACCCCTTTGGTCCGCGATTAATCTGGGCCAGAGTGCTAAGGGATACGCTTTATCTATCGAAGTCTCTGTCGAGTGGAGACGTTTCGTTTCACGTTATTAAGTTAGTGTAAGACTTCTTCAGGGTACAGGTAACGGGATGAGTAATTCGGTAGTTGGAGATTATGGGGGTCAGATAAGAAACGGGAAGTTTTCAGTGTTTAAGGGGTTGGAAATAAAGTGGATTGGACGGTTCAATTTGTTGTTTAGTTTGCTGATACCTATATATTTGAACGGGACAGGATCCGATGAGATCAAAGGACAATATTAAATTTGAGACGAAAGAACATTGAATGTGATGAAAAAAGACAAAATAAATTAAATAATGTATAAAAATATTTGTTGTTACAAATTTATTATAAACAAAACATTATTCATATTTTTAAACAAAAAATTAAAATATTCAAAATAAACAAAACTATTATAATTTAATAAATAAAAAGGTAATCTTTCTTCTAATTTGATGATTACTGCTTATTATTTAAAATATTTTACATACATACAACAATGTATTAGTCTAATTCTCCTGCTATTAAAACGTTATTATTTTCAGTATTAAAACGTTATATTTTTATTCCTTTGGTAAGATCATTTTTATTTTATTATTAATTCTTTTTTAACTTATTTCCAATTTATTGATAAATTTTAATTATATATTTATTTATATGGAGAAATAAATATAAAAATCGCAATATGTTTATGAGCATTTTAAATTGTATAAGGGAGCAATATCCATTCGAATAGATTTGTTTTTGTTTTAATTGCGTTGTGTTTTTTATTATAAAATATATTTTTTTTATTAATGTTATATTAATGTATTATTTTAATATGTTTATTCGATATTTATTTTTTATAAAAATTATTCCCTTTTATAAATTTACCTAATCATTAAATATTTTCTAAATTTATTTAATAATGAAATTTTAATTAGATGCTAAACTATCAAAGAAATATAGAGTAATAAAAAAATAATTAATAAAGTAGGATCTTTTTTAAAATTCAACCACCTAAATAATGAAAGTCTTACATGAAAAACAAAATAAATTACATATAGATTTTTTCTCTACAAAATATATAAATAATAAATAAAATTATTAAAACAGAAATCTGGCAACTACTCGGTAAAAAATCTCCTAAACAGATGATTTTAAATCAAGCTGACACATGCGGTAAAAATATTCCTTACAGTCGCGGATTCTGCATATTACCAAGTATTTCAAAGTAACAATATGAATATATGAACATAAAGAAGAATCATAATTAACAGTAATTAAAACTTTATTAATTACTTTATTTTTCATAAATTAGTTAAAATTACTTGAATTTTGGTTCATACTATCGGCGCTATCTAACAGCAAATAGATGAACTAGTAAGGGAGCACTATATTTTGCCTGCAGCGCCACCTATGGAGAACAAACCAAACCGTGAGCCTCTCGAAGTAACAGTGGTTGCCTATAGTGCTATACTTTTATGATGTATGCAACCACGTTTTCTTTACGATTTACCCTCGGGATAAGGCCAAATAAATGATTTCTTGCCCAGGGAATATCAAGATAAATTGCTAGCAGGAAGAAAGTGAACCGACACAATATTCTAAAGTTATCTAAATTTAAAATTCGACAAATAAAAATTATGTCTGACAAACGAGAGATGTGAATAAAACTGACGGGCCGCATTAATCAGACTCGAATTTTTGCATCGCTGATAAATTATTAAAAAGCGAGAACGAGCGGAACGTAAACGCGTACTGAATTGAGAAATTCATGCGAGAGTTTATTACAACGCGGAATCCGTGTGGCACACGTTTCGTTTCCATTAATCACCGCGAAAAGAATAATACCTCTTTCAGTTTTTTGATGAACGTTGTTCGTCACAGTCACGAGAAAATTAAGTTTTTTCCCCAATGTCAAAAGAATTTAAGCATCCCTTTGTTAAAGGTGGCATATAAAAATTTAAAAAAAAAGAACTTTATTAGGTTTTGCACAACACATGCGATATTTAGAATAAATCCTGTAAACAGCGTTAGTAAATTGACTCGAGGTGCGATATACGTAGGCATTAAATCCGACATTTCTCGTTTCTCACGCTCCGTACTAGAGTCTTAAAACCACCCACAAACCCAAACAAAATCCCCACATTTCGCATTTTCCAACCGTCTTCCCCGCCGTAAAAACGAGCGCTGTTACAAAATACACTAGGCAAAGATCGCGAGGTCGCGTTTTTTATGCCTGGCTTTATGGACGTCAGCCTTTTATGCCGATTAACTAGTATGCGATGTTGTGGGCACACTAATGTATGCCGTTTCTTCATTCAGAGCCGCACTCGAACGACGTTTATTGACTAACTCGGAGCGCCATTCGTTTCTTTATTTTTTATTTATTTATTTATTTATTTATTTTCATGTTTCATGTCCTGAACGCCCACAACGCACTGTATACCCTGCGAGCGAATCTTCACCCCATTTTTGACGACTGAACGAAATTAAATGAAAAATAAGTAAAAATAAAAGACAAACAGCAAGTCAAATAAAAATACGGGGTGTGTTAACCGTGACCCGGTTTGCGATTTGCAGAAACGACGCAAAGACATCCATACAGCATCCCAAATACGGTTTCAACCGGTGGGTGGAACCACGTAATAATAAGATTTTTGCGCCATTGTCGCGGGATCGTTCGTGTGTGTCACCCGCGACAAGAACGACAATCGAAACCCGTTTAATGTCCGATACATTGTACCGGGGCCGGGTCTGATTAATATCGCCGTTTGACTCCTGACCCTTGCCATAAACGGACGGATTTTTATTTTTTGTTTTGCTTTTTTTTTAGTTTCTTGATCCGCCGTTCATTCCGTTTCGGTGCCCGATGCCCGAACAAGGATTATTTTTAAAAAAGCCTTTTCATAGGCCGACGAGGCGCTCGGTGGAGAGAGTTAACGACAAACCGCAGCTGCATCGTTACGTAATTTTTATTTATAAACGCCGGGAGTAATTGCGGACGAAAACACAATGCGGGCTTCTAAATGCGGTGCAATAATGGAAAAAATTAACGTCCAGATACTAGCCAATTACCGCCGATAATCGGCGGCTACTCTAAAATTTAATAAACGCGAAAGGTGCACGCGGATCGGCCGCGAAAGATGTAATTCGAGCGCATAACGGACGACGAGATAAGCGCTCCGACGTGCGAGCGCAGTGAAAATTGCCGCGGGAGGTTAATATCGTAAAATTCTATGGGGCCTCTAACACGAATACACGAGAAAATTTATTTTAAAAGCAATCTCATGCACCATCATCCTCATTGCTATTATTGTTCCTACTTTAATTGTTTTTATTTGTTTAGAAATTGGCTGTAAAAATCAATGTACCTAATTTGTCCTTGTTTGTTGGTTTTTTTTTATCATTTCAATTAGTTTTCCGTAGAGTTAATTTAGTTTCCAACGAATTAACAGTTTAAACAAGATAAAAATAAACCGAAATCCTGGAACGAGTCACTTTTTAATAAAAAACAATTTAGTAATTCAGTTTAATTCAAACAAACAAATCGACTGGAGAGAAAAAGTACATCATTTCAGCGAACAGACGTTAATTAGATGTCGTGGTTCCTGTGAAAGCAATAATTGCACTAACTGGTGAATTTAATTTTAAACCAATTTCTGATAATTTTCTATCGGTTACTTATAATTTTATTTCTACTTTAATTGTTTTTATTTATATAGAAATTGGTGGTGAACATTAATGCATCTATACTATCGCTCATATATAAAGCAACAAATTAAAAAACATAATCATTTTATTTAAAGAACAATTCTTTTTAATTTAAATTAATTTTGTATTTAATAATTGCCTAAACAGTTCGTATTTTAAATTATATACGAATGTCTTTATTTACATAGTTTTAATACAATATTTTATTTCGGGCAGAGGTCATAACTAAAGCAACCAAGTCCGATATTAAATACAATTAATTTTATAATTAACATGAGTTTAAGGCGAACCGTCCTGCACGACAACGAACCGAAACACACGTCTAAGTTAGTTAAAGAATGGTTCACACCTCAATCCAATGGAAAACCTTTGAGAAAAAACTGATCGGAAAATCTATGCAAAAAGACTGTCAGATATGAATGAACTCTACGAAGAAGTTCAAAATCAATCAAAAGAAATTTTGAACGATTATATTGATTGCTACTAAAATCAATGAAGAAAAGGTGTTTAGAAATTATTAAAAATAATGGATATGCTACTAGATACTAAATATACGTAAGGTTGTTTTATTTTAAAGTTGTTCTATCTTTGAACCTTGAATATTTTTCAAATATTAATAAATATATAACTAAACCCATCAATAAACAATTATATTGCTGTATTCTTTTTATCAAACATAGTGCATAACAATAATATGGATATTACGTATACTACATATGAGCGATAGTGTATGTATATTAATTTTGTTTTTTTTTCTTAATTTACGATATCAATAATTTTAGAGTAGAATTAATTTAGTTTTCAATAAATTAACACTGATGATTACCTTTTCCTTTTAATTAGTTTTACACTTTTATAATTTTGACAATTATAACAGAATTCGACAGCTATTTTATTTTAATTTCCAACAGCTAACTTGATTAGAGATACAAAGTGCATAAATCCAGTGAACAGGCATTAATCACATTATCTCTTCAAGGGTAGTCTCTAGCGTGCATCCAGGTGCAGTTCGTATGAAAACACTAATTAAATCAAATGAGTACTTTATTTTTAAATACATTTCTCGCAATTTTCCATCTCTTAATTATATTTTCGTTACTTTTTTAATGAATTAACAATTACATATTTCTGTCAATAATTTTAAGTAGGGTTGACATTAATTGCATAATCCTTCTTAACTGGTTTTGGTGCGCATTTTGTCGTAGTTCGTGTGAAATGCTTATTACATACAGTAGCTATTTTTAAACAGATTTCTCGCGATTTTCTATCTTATCTGAATCGTCATATTTATGACAGAATTAGTTTAATTTTCAACAAATTAATACTGTACACAAAAGTACACTTTAACATACTTATTAACTGATTTATTTAGTCTTTGTGATACGACAAATATAACAATATTTATTTTCTATAGAAAATAAGATAATTTGATATTTATGTTATATAAGGTCGGTTTATAATAATTAAAGTACAACCATTCAGGGAAAGGCATTAATCACATTTTTTAACTGGATTTTGCAGTGTGCCTCCAATCGCAGTTCGTGTGAAAGCAGTAATTAATCAAGTGGGTGTTTTACTTTTAAACATGTTAATCGCAATTTTTCATTTGTATTTACATTTTTATTACTGCTTTAATTGTTTTTATCTACTGATCAAAGATTGTACTATTTTATGATGTCAATAATTTTTATTTCTAAAGAAATTAACACTGGATAAAGTATACTTTATTTTTTTAGATATTTTAGTTTAAATTCTAACTGACCAATTGTTTAGAAATCAGGTGATTGTTTATTAGTGATGATGCAAATAATTTTAAAGTAGAATTAGTTTAATTTTCATCAAACAATTAAAGTATAATTTTGTTTTTAATTTGTCTACATTTGTAACCTTGAAAATGATAAAAATTATATTTATTTTTTATAAAAAATAATATAATTTGGATATTATTTCGGTTCGATTTTAACAAGCAACTAAATTAATGATACAAAGTGCATTAAGTCGTAGTTCTTGTGAAGTAATTGCACCAAATTTGTATTTTATTTCTAAACCACTTTGTCGCAATTGTCCATTAGTTATTTGTATAATACAATGTCCAGAACAACAACGGAGCTTCTTCGCAGGAACTTAAAAATCATCTTACAGTTAATTAACTTCATTATCCTTTGACAGTGTCGTTCTTACGTTGTGCAAGTTATAAAAAGAAAACGCGAACGCCCGAACCGAATTCAGTTAGGAAACGTGTGGCAATTGACGACCCATTGTTCCCAGGAATCCAGTTAAATGCCCCGGCGATCCGACGGCCCCATAAACAACCAATAACGCATTTACCTGCACATGCATACACACAATGTCCGACAACATGGTTAACAGGCCGCGATCGCGACACAAACTGGCTTAATTAAAACGAATTAGTTCGGGGACAATGGTGAGCTTGCGGTCGATAATCGGAGGGAAAAACCTGGAGATTTTCATAGGCATCGATGAGCTCGCTTCGTGTCGCGCATCCGCCATTTTTTCTAAAACTGCACCCCTCAATTTAACATTTCTGACACATTGGCCCACATAAAACGCGGCAAATTAAATAAGAGTTGTTGTTTGTCGGGCGAACTATCCAAATCCATTTAGAAAGTGGGAAAGGCCGACACATTAACGGATATAAATCGGCCACAAAACACACCTTGAGGCGATACATAAATTTCCCCCGTGTCCGCCCCCGTAACCGGCGGAAAAAAGTTTACACATAGATCTAGTTGAGTTATTGTACGGGTTTTCCATGTGGAGTTTATGCCCGGAAAAATCCTAGAAAAGCGGATAAATTGCCTATTGTGTTTGGGGAAGTTTTGGAAAAATTGCCACCATAAAATATATATAATTTATTTGTGTGATAAACAGTTTTTTAAAACTTTTGATATCCAATTTTTGAACCGACGTTTCTTTAATTATATTTTTTTAAAAAGAGAGCGATTTCACAATACGTTGATGTATCGGTGAGCAAGCGTTTATTTCAAGTTGAGTAACCGTGTGAAATATGAATATTTCTTGGAGAATGTTTTATTACTTATTGCAATTGTTGCCCAATTTGGAAAATATTTTTATAGGCAATAAATTAAATAAATAACCGACAATTTTTTAATAATTTTACTGTTACTTTTTATGTACGAAAATATCCACAACAAAAAGAAAAATACATTTTTACCATTCGATATTTTCATAACCAAAACGTCTAGAACCTCTAGTTTAGCGATTAAATCTCAATTGCAAAGTGGGTTAGTTTCTGGAGGTGAATAATCCAGACTTTAGCAACTATCAGAGATCAAGATTTATGCGCATTGGCTAACTCACACTCACTAATAGTGAAATTGTGCAAAATCAGAACAAGAGATTATTAGACGAGATTTCAACCTGTAATTTCCCTCGAAGTGAAAACATTTAATATTCCTTCGGAAATTAAATGAGTCGAGTTTTTTATCAGTCTGCATTGCTCAGCATATTTTCGTTTTGGGGCTTTTGTGCGTCGTCAATTAGCGGATTGAGCCGTCAAATGTACGGCGTTAACGGTACCGAATCGGTAAGTTACGTTCCCAGTATTGTATGGGCATTTTATATTTTCGTTTTTGTTTGATCTAATCCGATGTTCAATCACGGTTAATGCTTTTTCCATGGTACTATCAATTACGAGATTAGGAAAGTGCGTTTTTGATTGTTACTTTATGAAATTGCGAAATTTATAAAGTTTTTGAATTAATTTACCGGAGGGGAACTAATTAATCGTCTATTAAAAACTTTGTCGTGAAGTTCCAACTTCACCTGCAGGCAATTTTAATCTTCTTCCCTGCGTTTTGTGTCTCTTTCTGTTGGAGGGGACGTTTAAATTACGTTTTGAAGGCTTGTTTATTTTTCATTAACGTTCGCAATGGATGCAACCAATGCAACTGTCAAAACATGAATCCGGGAACTAGGATTTGTTGTTATTATTGTACTGCTTCTTACTTTTTTATGTAAACATAACTATATTATGTCGTTTCAGAAAATTTGACAAGAAAATAAATATTAAAAATTTTGTATACATATATATTTTTAAAGGATACATTTAAACAATCTATTAAAACTTAAAATAATGATGTTGATATCAAAATTACCAAAAATATAGTTTATTCTCCTTTTTATTTATATTTCTTAATAAAATATAAAAAATTACGTAAATTTTAAATAACACTTTAAAAAATCTAATTTGTGTAATATTACTGTTACTACAAAATGTGTTAAAAATTTTAATAATAAAAGGAATAATTTAGTAAGAGTTTTTTTTGTAAAGGAATCAAAATAATCTATAAAAGTAAAATTATTGTACTGCTTCTTACTTTTTTATGCAAACTAAAAAGATGCTATAATTTGTCATTTTACAAATTGTGACAAGAAAATAAATAGTAAAATTTTTTATACATATATTTTTAAAGGATACAATTAAACAATCAATTAAAACTTAAAATAATGATGTTTATATCAAGATTACCAAAAATATAGTTTAATTTTCTTTTTATTTATATTGCAAGAAAAACATATCTGAAATAACAAAATTGTTGTAATAAATTTCCTAAAAAACATCTTGTCAAAATTACTGACTGTAAGTTCCCTTATTTTATTATTTTTTCGATTTTAAATAAATAAATATATTATATAAAACATATATATTAAGAAAATTAGTAAAACTATTTTTTCAAGATTCTGTTAATCAAACTCACATATGTCTTATTGAAACAATTTTTTAAAGCTGAAACAGTCTATCAAAATTAATAAGAATTAGTAGCTATTTTTTATTTCAAGTAAAAAATGCGAACAATTAAAATTGAGTTTCTATTATTATTATTATTTCAAAGAAAATACAAACATCACCAAATTCATTCAACCACCATTTAACAACCAATAATTTTATTATTCAATTATAATTTAGGTCGTAATTTGAAGAAAATATAGAACAACAACGACAATAAAGAAACATCGAATTAATGAATCGATCAATTAAATTTTTTATCCACAGGTGGAACACTCGTACTCAGAATCACTTGTAACACAGTGCGATCCGGCCTTTCTCTTATTAAATACAGGAAAACTGACCGAGTAACAATAAAAAAATGTATCATGGACTTCCTACCTCTTTGTAAATGCAAATAATTTTTCTCGTTGTCGCACGTGGGTCGCAAACAACCGGTGCCCGATCGGCTACCGTGCGCGAAAATAAAAATAAATAACGTGTTTAATAATGTTAATTGGACGCTCGTTTCGGGCATAAACCTTGACTGAAGCATTTTCGTGAAACGTACCTGATTAAAATAAGCCGGCAGCACGCATCTTTGGTCGTCTAATCTGGAACTTTGCGACTTCTCGATCAGATCGAATATGTCACATTTGGTGCTCTTGAGCCTTTCGGCGTTCGGTTTGTTCGTCGGACTTTGCACCCCCTGCAACGGGGCACCGTGCCATGTTGTGTTGCTCTGATGTTGTCTCCTGTAATACACAAAATAAACAATTGAGATTTAAATATTTAAAAAGTGCATATTTCTATAATTATTTTTAATAATATCTTTCGTAGTAAAATTTCTAAAATTATCTGAATTAGTATGATATAATAATTTTGTTGCTTTTTTAAATTTTCGTTAAACTAGAAAGTTAATTTTGGTTACATTTATTAATATTATAAAATATGTCAAGAAAATTAATAGTAATAGTGTAATTTTTCCAATATTAACATACATATACGTATTTTATAAAAAAAAGTCATTATAAAAATATATTACAAAATAAAATTTTTATCATTTTTAATTTAATACATCCATCTCAATCAATGTTATACAGATAAAGTTTCAAGAGGTCGCATTAGGTCACCATTAACATGCCCAGTACAGTTTAATACACCATAATGGCCGTAAAGCTATTAATAATAATAATAATAATAATAATAATAATCCTGGTGATCATTAAGCAAGTAGCACCGCACCTTTGTGCATCGTCCCAATTAAACGGTACGAAAGACTTTATTAGAATGCGCCAGCGAAAAATCCGTGCGATCCGAACAAGGAACTAATTAAAACGAATTTCCTACGTGCAGATGAACCGTACTCGTATCGATTTTATTTCCTAATCCGGACCAGATATCTCGTTAGCGTTACACGGACACTTCCAGTGATCCCTGACTGAAAACCCATGAACGTACCCGAAGAACTTCTTTTAAGGTTACAAAACATACAAAAGAAAACAAAACGATGAGACCCCTTTTTTGTGAAGACAACAACATAAACATATCCGTTGGTCGACAGTTCCATTTAAATTTGATGAATGAAAATAAATTATTTTTTTGGGTTTTTGTCATGTCATTTGAATGGGATGGACTTGAGTAATACGATATTTGTGTGAGGCATTGTCTATATGAACAAAAACACTTTGTACGATGGTTTAATTCATACAGATTTTTAATGGGTTGTATCAAATTACAGTAGTAAATTAATAAACGACAATAAATTGTGCAAGAAAGATTACAAATCTCGGTAGATATTATATATGTTGTTGTTAAACACAAAGCTTATTTATTTTGGCCTCCATCATTTCGCAAACATATTTATTTTTGTCAATCAGTCTGGAACTAATTCAGGGAAGAATTTATTTACCTAATAAAGCCGCGGCGAAAACATATTTGCTCAGGCGAATAAGTTTTAAAAATAATCGGTGGTGTAGATATTTATCTTAGTACCATATGGGATTAGACCATCCGATTATCAGTTAGAAAAACACATAAGGTCCGGATTAAATGGTAATTTATTCAAATTAATTTGAAATTAGGCACGCGGGACCAATATGTCACGTGGCACGTGCCATACGTTAACCATTTCGACATAAGCAATATTTTTAAATTAAACTTTCCTCCATATTGAACAATCTACTGCTGCTAATTATTTACTAAACATGTTGTGCATTATGACTAATTTTAAGTTCTATTTCCCCATTGACTCAGATTATTGTTTTGTGTAAAACAACCGCGGCGTTTCCGTTTCCCGTCGATTTTATTGTTATTAATCAAAACCGTGGGTTTCGCGTTACTTGTGCGTTAATTAAATAAATAGAAAGCATGACAAACGCTGATATTTTTAGCGGTTTGGCAGCTTGTTTAAAACACATTAAAAAATATAGGGGCTCCCTGATTTTCCTCAACGGATTTTAATTGAATTAGGGTTGCATTGAGGTTGGTTAATATTTTTTTAATGGTCGAGCAATAAACATAATTTATAAAACTTGCTTTAATTTCAATTGGATTATTTAACCAACCCACATACATCAACGTTTAAAATAATTTACAACCACTGTCATGTAAAAAAAAAACGTAAAAACGACTTTCAGGTGATCAAAGGTAACCAAATTTATAAAAAGTTCACATACATGAATAATATTACTTTTGTAAAATACTTAAAACGTAAATTATTAAAAAGTTATAGTTTATTTTGTTTTTTATTTTACTTGAAGCAAAAGTTTTATTTATTTGTATTACAAAAACTTCAAAATTATTAAAAATTATAATTTATTTTATTTATTTAATATTAAGTAAATGTATATTTAATGGGGTTTGTAGATTGTCGTTAAACGGAATTAGTTCCTAACGCTTTGCTAGGACGAGTGGCATCTTCATCTGATCTGGTGTAAGTTTTTTGATAGTTGACTGTCAAAAAACGGCGACTTACATTTTCTTCAAACAATGATCACTAAAATCTTAACATTTAGAAACATTTTTCTAAAAAGTTTCAATACTGATAAAAGCATTATATAATCACTAATTGAATATATGATAGATGGCATCATCTTGTGTGAAACAATAATAGGCAACCCAATTTACAAAAAAAGTTCACTGCTCTCGTACGATTAAACAAACCGTGATTAAACAATAAAAGCATTTTTAAAGGCAAAGGGTCGAGACGGTGTGACATAAGGTCTGTGGCAATAAACCGTCACACCTTTACATCGCATAATTTCCCTTGCAAATTGGCACCGAGCCATTCCGAGTGACGCACACAATCGTAAACTTCGCGGAGTCTTGACCCCCGCGATACCATTGGCGTCGAATCGAAATTCGATCCCGTTTCCCGATCCGATACATGTGTTTTTGCCGATGATAATGGTCTAGATATTGTCCAACATCCATCGCTGTATTTTTTTTTTTTTTTTTTTGGAACCGTGCCCATTGTTTCATAGCCACGGATGACTTTTAATGGAATGTGCGTTATTAATGAACGTTAGATGCAATAGGAAGATTGAATGAGCGCAAAACTGATTTTTTATTGATGTCTTGGTTGTTCTTTAATTACGAGTTTACGAGTAAATTGTCAGTGCCGTACAAGTCGTTCTATTTCTGTGCACTTAAATATAGGACAAATTCTTTAAACGGGGGCACTGACTCCTAAATTCACTTGTCTTGTTTCATTACAGTTTTGAGACATTCCTAAAGACAATACTACGTTCATTCAGTATAAAAGTAATTTCTAATAAAACTGTTTATTACATGGTATTCAATAAACTTGAACATTTCCTCTACAATGCCGAAGATTGTACCCAGTCATCGGTGTTAACATTGCGCATTACGAAAACCGAAATTGAGCTATCAATAAACGGTGGGGGAGACTTTCTAATAAGACGAACCAAGTGATATATTAGTTGCATCACATGCATCGAACAATTGGTCTGCGCTGACTCACAGTCGCAAGTAAAACGCGGTCGAGATTAATGGTGGATGCTGGATGCGTAACAACACATGGCGCGAGATGTTGCGACAATAAATCCACGTCGTTTAAAGCTTATTACTATGGTCCGACACTTTATCTTGCATCTGTGTTAGACCAAACTGTTCTTACTGTTACACTCATTTTGTCTAAGAGGCGAAAATTTAAGAATATAAAAAATTCTAATGTGGATAAAAGCTGTAAGCTTTTTCCAAATAAAATTTTAGAACAAGCTAACCTAACCTTCCCCTCCAAAACTCGATCATTTTCAATATAAATTTAAGTGATTAACATTCAAGAATCAATGTCGCACCATAATCCAAAACGAGACAACCATTTGGATGGTTGCATCCATAAACAAGCCTGCTATATTACCACAGTTTAATGAAACATCCCGACAAACATATTGTGCCGGATTCCGCCCAGTTTTCGCTTACACCACCATTAATTCGACACCCCGGCCCTCCGTGTTGTAACGAGGGCCGTTCATCTGACGCTGCAGTTTCGGAATTCTGCATGTAATTGTCGGGTTGTTTAATAGGAAATTTGCGGGTGAGCCTCATCGTTAATAACCGTTGTTGATGTGGCCGTGATTACACGGGCAGATGCTCACGGATTTACTTTTCGATATGTTGTTTTTTTCTTGTGGGGGTACGGAATGACTGGACTATTTTAACTATTTGATAATGATGGGGATCGTTAGGTGGGTTTTGTTCTATATTAGATTAAAATTTTGGTAATGCCATATAATCACAGTGGTTTTGTTGTTCAGGCACACGTTCCGTAATTTAACATATACTTTCGAATTCCACTTGGGGGAGTCTATGTGATTGGTTGCAAACAGCCGACCTTTCGAAATTTGGCTGATTATATGGGGAGATCTCGAATTGTCATTTTGTTATTGGGGCAATGGACCCAGTTAAACAAGATTGAAAAACATTTTTCAAAGCTGAATGTTCCATTTTTGGGAATAACCTTTAGACAAAATTCTTACCACAACACAAGAACTTAGCCCTTTCGGAATCATAACGGTGCCAGTCATTAAACAAAGTACAAGCACGTAATAAATAATTGACAGAAGTTTCCTTTAACTGCAGTGAAAAGGTACAAATTAGACCTGGATATATTCATAAGACTTCTTACGGTGGTTGGTTTCGTGAAGGAGTTCCGCCCCCGTCGAATAATCCGGAATAAATCTGCATAAATTGCCTTCCCTGATTTGTATTCCCTTAACACTTTCCCACTGTTTGTTCTGTTCGACAAAACGGTGATTTAACGTTTGTTTTAATTCTTAAAATTACCGAGTAGATATTGTGTTCACCCCCGTTACCAAGAAAACAGCCCTCGTCGTTACATATTCAACAGCTTTATTACTACTTGACCCACGACACGCATTTACATATGACTCGTCACAGTAACGGTTTAGTGCATTTTTTAACATCACCCCATTTTTTCGTGCTTTACTGTTCTACTGATGAACAGATAGATCTAATCTCCCGTGACATTGTGACATTTAATTTGTTGAACAGATGCGCTTTTACGATCGACGCGTGTTGTACCGTTTAAATTAATTAAAAACCTCTCTAAGGGCGGTTGTCACAAACTCACCACCAACAAATATTAAGTGAAGGTACCCGTTCTTGCTTGTGGAGCACCTTTGATTGTAAACATTTTAAGAACAGGCGAGATAGATGTTATGGTGGACGATAAATCATGCGTCGACAGTTTATTAAAGACCCATAACATCGACGCAAAAACTAATAAAACAACGGGTTCGATTTCTGTGGTAAATATAGCGATAGTCGGGCGCAAATCGACAATGGGATCATACCTACGCAATGGACGAGTTGGCTTGACAAGGCTAAGCGTTATCTAAACGCGCGATTGGCTGTGCGAATACTGAGCCGAAAAGAATAAATAATGATTCGAAAGATATTGACAGTATCGAGAAGGTCACATCTATGAATTTTATTACGTTATAAGCGATGACTTTTAACACTAAGGCCGATAATACAATTTTGATGGGCACGATCATGACGGATGTGTAATTACATCGAGACGTAGGGGCAAACCGGAGGAAGATCGGGAAGTTGTTGGGTGTAAAATGTGTTACATAACACAAGTAAGAGATTTTCAATTGCACGTCCTTCAATTGAACCAGACAATAACCATAGGAAGACAAAGACGAAGTGATTGATGGTTTCAATACCCGTCAACAAATCCGATTCGAGGCAAAAAAATAAATGTAAGGAGTGTACGGAGGGGCTTATGTCAATCACACTGACCGCAAATCCCCCTGCGTTTCCGAAAATCCGTTATTTTTCAACCCCTCATATCGGATATCGGAGCTGTTCGCGTATTCGTTTTAATTTCATACACGTGACGGGTCGGTTTTTTAAAGGTTTTGACGTCACGATGATCTAGATTAAAATTACACGGCGCGGGTGGGTCGTTTAATGGGGTAGGTCTTGCGGAAAATGCGACCGAGCTATTGATCCGTCAGTTTTTATGTATTATTGTAAACATGTAAAAAGGAGTGAGGACAAAAAATTCGGCGGCGACTAAATTAAATTACGGTGTAAAAGTTTCGAGCGCCGTATTTCGTTGCGAATTTAATAATCCACAGGGAAGCGGTGGCCAGGAACTTTATTTCCGCATAATCCACGGCTGCAAGTTTTAATACGGGCCTACGTGATAAATAGACGTCGGGTCGAGAAGAGTGAGTGTACTGCACACACACAGTTGACATTTAATAATAATAAGTTAGTGCAGTAACACCTTCTTCGTTTCATAACTAAATTTAACTGCCACGGTCTTGTAACGTTTTATAGTTGCAACTTGCAACGAGATTGCCATTCGTCTCGATCCAAGAGGCCGTAAACCCGACATAAAATCGCCTGGATTACGAGGTCAATGGAAACCCATCAGAGATCAAACTCTACATTCGAAATAATAACAATAATTATAGGAACAAAAGGCTTAAATAAATATGCAAATGTACTTGGAAAGCCATCCGACGCGTTTCTATCAATTTATGCGGCTTATTTATGAGCGGTATAATGTTTCAGTAGGACGTAAATTAATTTGTATTTTGACACAGTCATTTACATACGGAATTGGTTGTGTAATTGTTGTTGGTAAACGAATGGCTTTATTTGATTTTTGGATCGTTCAAGGAACACCAAATTTTGCTAGACTATAATAAGAGTGCTCAAATAACATATAATACAGTAGACGATGGACATTTTAAGTAATTTGAATTTTTTTCAAAATATTGTTTTATATCCTTAAAAAATGGGGGGCTGTAAATTTCTCATAAATTTGTATTTTAATTCGTTAATCGCTGTTAAATACAGAAAGTATCGTGTAACATTGTAATTATGCCTCTTCGGACCATTGAAACAAAGAGTGGTGATTTTTGTTTCAATATGGAGAAACCAAAACGGAGATTGCAAAGTCTAACACGAAACATAGTACTTGAGGTGAGTCGAAAAACTAACTAGACATCACTAAACACAGCTATTTTAAAAATTTCGAAGAAGGATTCCTGAAAAACGTCTCACCAAATAAATGAATAAATTTTGAAACAATTTGGCCTTCATATAACGAATAGAATTGTGAATGATTGTCTAATGGATGGAGGACTTGCAAAAAAAATCTATAAAATACACATCAAAAATAAAGAAATCCATCTACAGATAGGTAGGTGAAAATGTATGTATACTAATTATACACCACAAATATGGGACGATAAGAGTAACGAATCGGTCCCAGAAAGGTACTGGGCTCATAATTTCGGGCAATGTTGGTACTCACAAGATACTTCGATGTTGCAACTTTCAGATCTTTATCTGTTATTATTTTTTAATAGATCAAAAAATACTGAAAATCAGTAAAAATTGTTATTCGCAGCACCTTGTGAATCGATTGATCTAAATATCAAATATGTTTTGGGACATGATGGTAGCTTCTAGGAAAAAAAAATAACAACTATATCTGTTCATAAGAACCTTTAAAAAAAAAACGAAATTATTTTCTTAATTTTGATTTTTAACCATGTTACGATGACGATAAAAATATGAAACTATTTTTTTTGGATTCCTCGTTCAATTTTCGACGAAATTATGAGCTTCGGGAATTTTTCACATCGAACAAAATTAAAAATCGATATTTTGCTCAAAAATCGATTTCTTTTTATGATTTAACTCTTGAAGTTTTGCGATTACTAATAATTGTTTTTTATGAAATCTATAATGATTAAATCTGTATAAAATACTATTTTTTATATAATTCGACTACGTTTTAGAGAATTTAAACTTTCCTTTATCTTTAATGTTCTGTTGTTTAACATAGATAGACTAGATTTTTAATTTTTTTCAATGTGACGTATCATTTTAAAAAATTCCCGAAGCTCATAACTTCATCGAAAATTGAATGAGGAATTCAAAAAATATAGTTTCATATTTTTATCGTTATCGTAACATGGTGAAAAATCAAAATTAAAAATATAACTTCGTTTTTTTAAGGTTTTTATGAACAGATATATCTCTTATTTTTTTCTAGAAGCTACCGTTATGCCCCAAAACATACCCAGTATTTAGATCAATCGATTCACAAGGTGCAGGGAATAACAATTTTTACTGATTTTCAGTATTTTTTGATTTATTCAGAAACGGTAACAGATAAGATCTGAAACTTGCAGCATCGAAGTATCTTGTGAGTACCAACATTTTCTGAAATTATGAGCCCGATATCTTTCCGGGGCGATTCGGTATTCTACTCGTAGCATGGCCTTTACAAATTTTATTTGGAATGTTCCATTCATTAACAGTTTAGGAACCTTGTACTGTGCAATTTGAACTGTCCGATTGTTTGAATTGCTTAAAAGTCCTAAAAACCGCAGCTCATAAATTACAGTAGTAAATATTTGTGGTCATTGTTGAAGACTCTCACTTATTATAATGAGATTGCCCACTGAAACACTGACCATTGTGTACAAATCCATTCCAATTTAAAAAAGCAATAATTACTGATCATAAAACATTCCGGACGGACACATTAATTCGTTCGATCGTTTTTAATTGAAAACATTTGATGTTTTAAACGTCCTTTGTGCGGCCACAATCCAACTACGATGCATTGTGTGCAACTTTATTTTATGAGTCCAATAATAAGACGTATTACAGACCATCTACCTATTTTCGATGTGTAATTTGTACAATGGGTACGTAACTGTTTCTTAAACATTCACTGTCGACATTTATAAGCTGGGGACGACGGACGGAACAAAAGGACCAGGCAACGGAAAAAAGGTCACAGGGCAACAATGGCGACACTAATGAACTACAATTTCAAATCTGTAGTAGAAAAAACTGCAGGTGGAACACTCCAATTCGCCATCTTTAGCCACAAATCAAATCGCCTTAAATGGCGAAACTTTTCGTTTCGACTTCAATGCTGACCCGGTTAGAAATTTTTCAGCAGCCCGTCGCCGGGAAAAAAAGCTGGTAAGTGTCATTTGGCGTCTGCGATATAGTTTAATTGAATTATAATATTGTTTTTTTTTTTGGACGGGAATTGCAACGCGACCATAAATATTAATACAATGTCAACTAAAACTAGTCCAGCTCGGCGCGGTCGTGGTTACTAATTAGCGAGTCGATTTTTTTCATTCGACTTATTTTATCGTTTTAATTGAATCGGCGAAACGATCGAGCGAGATCCGAGATCGTCTTGGTGGTCCGAAACTTCGTCTTTTTTTCAGTTTCCTGCACCAGAAACCGGCGGATTGCCTGAAAAATGAGCCAAAGTGGGGAATTGTGTTAGGGGCCTTAAAAGGAATATTTGCGGCGCAGAAAAAAACGATCGGAGCGCATAATGTTGGTAAAACAGTAATTAAACGTTGTGCAAAAATATCGATCCGGTAATTGTGTAGTTTCTATGCAACTTTCCCGGATGCGATGAAAACGATGAGATGTAAATTGGCATGAAGCGTTTTCAGATCAGTGAATATTATAAAACCTACACTGTATGAAATCGATTGTTATCGTGCGTTGATTAGTGTTATTTTTAATAAGAATTAACGCGGGATGAATCTGTTACGATTTAGTAATAGTGAAATTGTGAAATTCTATTGGCCAACATATATTTGTATATTATGATTTACTCGAGGAAATTTTTTCGGGATTTCTATCGATCGATCTACATTTATCGACCGGTTATATAATAATGAGTCGTTTAGCATATTATTACAATTAAAGGTACCCGATAATTTGTTGCGTTTCGTGTTTATCTGCATAAAACAAAGAGAAATCATAGCGAAAGACTCGAGGCGGCCGAGATAAATTGATTTTATGTTAATTTATTAAGAAATGGCTTCCTAAAAAAATCCGGACTGGTTTTTGAGATCACTGTTCAGATGTATCAAAATATTGTCGTTTAGATAACGTTATTGCTTCATTATGGGTAAGAAAACTCGATCAAAGATATAACTATTTGTTGTACTAATTATTATTAGTTCAAGGTTAAACCACTAACGGTTTGTTTGATGAGAAAAAAGTCCCTGTCCCTGTTTATCAATATTTCTTCAATTAAGATGGTCAATCGGGGAATATTTAATTTAAATGCAAGAAGTTTTATATTATATTTTCTCAACTATTTAACTTTCAACCTTATCTCATTCTGGAGATTTGATACAAACGAATATGTTGCTAATTATTATATTTGATGTCAGTAGAACGGAAGGAAATGCAAAACATATAATTAAAACTTCTTTTCTTATTTACTTAAACTGACCGAAAGAACATATTTCAAAACAAAAACATTTGATGTTTCAAGTGAAAATTTATTTTCATTCTTTAAAATTAATGTTTACAGCCAAAACTTTATGCTGTCAAACGAAATTGATTTTGTTGACAGTGAACCAAAAGTTGCGTTAAACTCTCGAAACTCATTATCAAAATTTTATAATTTTTCTCAACACTACATTATTCTAGCAACAATTAAAACGGACCCGGCGTTTAAATATAAAAAATCACATACAGGAAATAGTAATTAAGAAAATTCGATGTTATAACTTGGTGGAACGTTCGGAAATACGTTCTTACAATTCATTACACGAATTATTTCGCGTTGATTAACGCGGTGCGGATTTTTCCTGTCAGATCGTATCTGGTAATTACATTTGAAATGTAAATTTCGCGTCTGCCATTTCATCCGCCGTAATTGCGTGGATCTCTTTGTGGCATAGATGCTGGGAAATCATTGTTAAATATTTGCCGTCGTCTTAGAACAAGCTGAAAGTAAATTACGTGTAATTTTACACGAGTGCTATGGTTATAATTCGTGCGGCTCCAGTTTTATTTTCGTGTGTATGAGTGTGTTTTTCGAGGTAAAACGTAAACTCGACAATGGGATCCCGTAATTGCAGCACAGACACACATGAAACTAATAAGTATCAGTTTGTGTTGATGTGCAGCATGTCGAAAAAGGAAGTAAACGGTTAAAAGAGAAAAAATAGCCGCGATGGCATTCCACTTTGAATACAGAATACATAAATTACTATCCCGAGGCGAAGCATGAATATATGAATATATCATTGCCGAGTTTTTCATTTAACAAATGCCTGGATTAAGAAATCGCACAATGGAAAACGCATAAAACAGTACATAGGAGTTTTTTGTAAAAATCGAAGAATAAATGATTAAAAGTCGTTTGTCAATGTATCCCAAATCGGCGTGACTAATGCTCGAGTTGAGTTTGTCACACCGATCGTCCAATTATCCAAGATTAATAGTTTCATCGTCTGACGATGAAATTATTCTGCGGATTTGAGAATTTGCATGTGTCCCTTCTCCGGTTACGCCTATTGTGATGCACCGTTTTTACATTATCATAGTTCGTCCATCAAAAATATGCAAATGCCTCATCTACTGCATAATAATTCGATGCAGCACAGATAAATCACCTCTCGTTTAACATTCGTCTCCGTTCAACGATTCAGAGTGAGTAGTGCGTGTTGGAAACGGTGGTTTCCACTATTTTATTGTGTGAAAACAATCGAAAAAATCGTGACGGCAATGTTAATAAAAATACAGATCAAATGAAAGTGTTGCACTGTATAGTGGTCGGTTTGTTGCATTCATTATACGAATTAATTCGTATTATCCGCGTTATCTATTAATATAATTTATTTATATAATGAATTATGCAACTTCAGCATGGGCGATTCGGGAATTAAAACGAAAGCTGCCAATTTTTAATTCATGTTTGTTACCCAACAATTTTTATTGTGTATATTCATGTGTTGTTGCGCTAGTTTGTTTGTTGGGAAAGTGGCTGGGGAAATTGATGCTTGCTAAAGAGCGGCAGAAAATCTAAAATTTTTACTATACTGCTATTTTACCTGCATAAATAATTTTTCAATTTCTATCGTGTTTAATTAGAAAGTTCTTCTTAACATATTAACATATGCATAATAATTCGTTTCCAGAATTCTTGTTTATCCATTTTTCTACAGTCAAATTTAAAATCATATTAAAATTAATTAATTAATTAATTAATTAATTAATTAATGAGCTCGAGAACATTGATTCTGAATTCACGATTAAGTAATCGTGATGAAAATATTTTTATTGTATAAAATATGAAAAATAATTAGAATAAAAAGGGTACTTTGCATATTGGTGTACTAATTAATTATTTAAAAATATTTCTTTTTTATAATTCAATTTAGAGTTTGTGAATGTGATTTCTGAGACGTAAATATTCGTTTTATTCTAATTGATTTTTATAATATTTCGTATAAAATAAGGTTTCATTAGGTATATTTAATATAAATAAAACATTTGCTTTCTTTGATAAAATTAAAAAGTGATGATCAATTTAAAAAATGAAACAAATACATTTTACGGCGATGAGGCGTTTTGTTCTAAATAATTTAATGTTTTTTCGCAGACGCGATTTCTACGTATATGGTATGTATATCGGCTCTGCGAGGCTTTCTATTATTAAATTAGCTTTGCATACACATTGTCTTGTAATTATCGACGGATTTTCATTCTAATTAAGCCGGACAGAAGGTTTCAAAAGTGATTAATTAATTGAAAAAACTTTAACTACAGAAAGAGTGCACGAACATCACAAATCGTTTAAATCAAAACTTGTAACTTTCACGTTACTTTTTATTCTTATTATTTACCACAAATTCGGCAGATTTGAAATGATAACAATTGTCCGCAAAATCGTACTTTCTCTAGTAACACAATAAAATCGTGTCAATTTGTCTGATTCCGATGTTTTATCCCGAAGAATGTGCATTCAAGCTTCCTGCGTTTTATTTACGAACATCGTCGGGTGAAATTGAATTTGTAACTTATGTTGTTGGCAATTTCCGCCACAGTTTCTAGTTTCATAAAATAGTTTATATTATTTGTTGAAGCGTTCGAGCAATTGCCATGAATGTGGGTCGCAATTATTATTTTTTTATGCAACGGAAATTAAGGAATTATTTATGTCTGAAATCACATCGAACAACGTGCATGTTCTTTCAGGACCAAATCGAGGTATAATTGATTAATCGAGTAAATTGATATAACAGGTTCAGGAATTGCTTCCTACAAACATCACCATGTGACTGACGGTTTTTTATTTGCCGTCATTTAAACCGCTGCAGCATATCTATTAATTGCCGTCCATTTTTGTAACGAGCTGATTAGCCGTGAAAAAGTTGTACGTACAACATAATTCAACGCAGTTATTAACATTAAAGATCATTAACGAGATCGGGCCCGAGATACGCGAACACAAAACGAACAATTAAACCAGGAACGGAGACAATTCGTGCGTGGGACGCACAAAACACATTAACAATGTCGCGTTAATATTCAAATTCGACGATATATGAGTGCATTAAGACGAATTGGCCAATTATAGATGCGGGAACGATACAGAGGCGATTCGGTTGTTCAAATCTAACAGTAAACATAACATAAACTGTGCAATTGACAAGGTTGATTTTTTATACAGTTTATGTAGTTTGAACAGCTTATTATCATATATTATTAGCAAAATTAATTTATTTACCAACATTATTTATTACCATTTTATATTTTTATTTGAACATATAGTATATATAGTAAAAATTTAATTTTTAATTTGTCAGTTAATATTAGACGTTTCTAATGTTTAGTACTAAATTTACAAAATTATTAATTACTCAAAATATTTTATTAAAAAATAAAAATTAGTTAGTTACAATTTAAGTTAAAGAAATTAATAATAATAATTTTTATTTTAATTTGAAAATATTAGACAAAATGAAATCAAAATTATTTAACTTCTAAAAACTCTCAAATTTATATAAATGAATAATAGTTGAGGTTCTAAGGTAAAAAATTACATTTAGTTTCTTAAAACTATTAAGTTTATGTAAATTAAGAAATTTACAAATTCAAGTTTACAAAATTTTCTTAATAACTTTTATTTTGAAAATTGCATAATTGTATAAATTTATAAATCCATTTTTGGAAGATTTCTCAAAAATTAGTTAAATTTATGTAATTTGAAGAGCTTATTATTAAATATTATTAGCAAAATTAATTTATTTACCAAAATTATTTATTACGATTTTATTTTTGATTTGATCATATACTAATTAAAAAATTAATTTTTAATTTGTCAATTAATATTAGACGTTTCTAATGTTTAGAACTAAAAAAATATGTTTACAAAATAATATACTTATAAAAACTTTTATAATAATACTTATAAAATCTGTTAGGCAAAATTTCTAAAGTAAAACGAAAGAATTAGTTAGAAGTTAACTTAAAGAAATTAATAATAATAATAATTTTTATTTTAATTTGAAAATATTAAACATTACTACATTTTCTAAAAGAATGTAATTTAATTTAATATATAAATTCATAATTTTTATTTTTATTTTGAAAATTATATAATTATTAATTACTAAAAATATTTTGTTAAAAAATAATATTTTTTACTTATAAAATCTGTTAGATAAAATTTCAAAAGTAAAACAATTTTTATTTTGAATTTGAAAATATTAGACATTACTAAAATAAAATCAAAATTATTTAACTTCTAAAAAACTCTCAAATTTATTTAAATGAATAATACTTGAGGTTCTAAGGTAAAAATTAAGAAATTTATAAATTCGTGTTTAGAACATTTTCTACAAGAATGTAATTTAACATAATTTAATTTAATATATAAATTCATAATTTTTATTTTGAAAATTATATAATTATTAATTACTCATAATATTTATATAATAAAAAATAATATTTTTTACTTATAAAATCTGTTACATAAAATATTAGACATTACTAAAATAAAATCAAAATTATTTTTATTTTTTTATTTAAAAAATTGTATAATTGTAAAAATTTTTAAATTTATAAATCCATTTTTAGAAGAATTCTCAGATAACTAAAATAAAATAAAAATTACTTAACTTCTAAAAACTCTCAAATTTATATAAATGAATAAATAATACTTGACGTTCTAATGTAAAGGAAATTATATTTAGTTTCTTAAAAATTAAGAAATTTACAAATTACTGTTTAGAACATTTTCTAAAAGAATGTAATTTAATTTAATTTAATAAACAAATTCATAATTTTTATTTTAAAAATTGTATAATTGTATAAATTGTTAAATTTATAAATCCCTTTTTGGAAAATTATTTAAGAATTAGAGCAATAATACAATTTATATTTAGTAAATATGTTAAGTATTTGTTAAATATGGACACTTCTGGAATAAGAAAAATGTTTAGTTTCTGAACATAAAATTTATATAACGGTTGTCCCGTTAGTCGAGTATCTATCTAGTTTCTTAAACTTATTAAGTTTACATAAATAGATAAATTTACAAATTGATTTATAAATTTCTAACAAGTTTATTTAATAAAATAAAAAATTGCAATCGTTTTTATGATGTAATGGAGCAAAAAAGTAATTTAAAAATAAATAAATAATCCACATGTGACATTAAAAAGTAAATTTATCGTTCCGGCAGTTTCGTTTAATATTTACACACCGCAAAACTACATAATAAATTTCACTGGAACCAGTTTAATTCGCTTTCAAATACAAATTCACTTGCGGTCCATTTTCACACGTTAGATCCGCCAAAAATTCAAAGAAGGGTGCAGGTTTTCCGGGGGAGAAAAGTTCCCATGATATCTTGACCACCTGAAAGGATGCTGATGCGAACTTGTTTGGACAAGACAATTAGAACAAGTGTTGAAAAATTGTAGACTTCTAGATTTGCCGCAACTCGTTACGATATTAAACGAAGTGATTTATATCCGAAAACTGGAAATTAATGTATTCTATCTAATGTTGGAAACCTGTTGGTGTTTTATTGATTTTTAAACGATATTGTTTTACAATTATCAGTTTATGTTAATTTATTTTAATTTTTTATTAATACATTAATTATGAATAATGGATTTTAGAACGATTGTACTTTTAGGTTAACATATTCTTGTTTTAGAACTACTGTAAAGTTTTAGTTTTAGTTGTGAATAAATTTTGATAAATTGTCATTGTTTTGTTGTATTGGCAAAACAGATTTGTAGTTTTTTTTAATAACACAACTGTGTTTTTACCCTTATTTACTTACAATTTCTTCATGTATCTTTTTCTAGCGATGAGGGTGTACGACTCCCTGTGTCCAGTGGTAAAATACTTCATCTTGAGACCCATTTAACAAACAACAATTAAAACTAAAAAAATATCACAACAATATTGCACTAAAACAAATTGCTACTTGTCGCTGTCAATTCGAAAAATGGAAACTAAATAGAAAAACGTCACAGTTCATCCACAGTTCCCCATGTCCACACATAATCCAAGAGACCGACAGAAAAATCGCAACAATCGACCACCACCAATTCGTCTATCCATCCATGCGGTTTCACGTGCGGTCCGCAATTCTTCGACAGTCTGATACACAGCACACGTACACACGGTCCAAAGTAAACTGGCTGGCTCGCCGGACGCGCTGAACGCTCAGCGCTCCACAGAACGCTCCACAGAACGCTCCAAAACCCGATCCCCACCCTACGTTTACACACACATTTACGTATGGGTTTCTGACGGTGCGTTCGCAACCAACTCACCCTGTATCGATTGGGGTGATTAACCATTTTACCTGTTATTGTCCAATTTATTTATTATCCGAGCTCTAGAAAAAATAATCATGATTATGATTATTAAATTAAACTATTTTCTTTTATATAATTTAAAACAAGTTAGGTATTTATTAATATTTGAAAAATATTCAAGGATCAAATGTAGACAACTTAATACTAACTAAAATAAAACAACCTTACGAACATTCACCTTTCTTTTATTTAGTATCTAGTAGACATCCCCATTATTTTTAATAACTTCTAAACATCTTTCCTTCATTGATTTTAGTAGCTTTTCAATGTAATCGTTCGAAATTTCTTTTGAGTAATTTAAAACTTCTTCGTAGAGTTCATTCATATTTGATAGTCTTTTTGCATGGATTTTTCAATCAAATTCTTCTCAAAGGTTTTCCATTGGATTGAGGTCTGTGTTTTGTGCTGGTCACGACATGACACATACTCCTTGAGAAGCGAACCTTTCTTTAACTAACTTTACCTTAAAATTATGTTACCTTCGGCAAATGGAAGCATATGATTCTACAGAATGTCATAATAAACAGAACGATCTATTATCCCATCTAACTTAACCACTTTTCGGAACTCCTTCCAGTATATTCCTTCTGTTGTTGTTTAAATTCAAATCTACTACAATTTTACATTGCTTTCACCATTTCGGAACTTTTCTACAAATTGTTGTTTAATTTGTATGGATAAATAGACACTTCTAGGCATTAAGGAACACAGAAATAAATTGTATAGAATACAGGGTTTGGTTGCTTTACTTATGAACCCTGTCCGAAATAAAATATTGTATAAAAACTATGTAAATAAAGATATCCGTATACAAATTGAAGTGCGAAATGTTTAGGCACTTAATTATTAAATAAATTTAAATTAATAAAATGATTATGTTTTTTAATTTGTTGCTCTACCTATGAGCGATAGTGTATATATTTTCTAGTCCAGTAAAAGTGTATATTTCTTCACATCAATCCCGCAAAATATGGTAAATTATTAAATATTAAATTGAGAAATATAAAGAACAAGGATAATGAAACCCATCACAGTTGTGTAACCATAAAAATTCCACAACTAAATAATTTTTATTAGAAGTAATAGTGGTCCATCAAAGAAAGGAATTATATAATCACCCAGAATTAATTACCTCATCTAATTAACCAGGTTCGAGTAAAAGTCGTATAATATTTAATTTAAACCATTCCAAATTGAACAAAAATTGTAGTCAACCTCGATTTAATACGAAACTGTCGAATGCAAATATCCGTTCGTTAATCAAAAACAATCGAATTTCCATCTATTGTTCCCAGTCCTTGACTCCTTTCTTCGCACATCCCGACCAAATTTCGTTGACTGGCAGCAGAAACAAAAACGAACGCCATCAATCGGTGATTCCCACAGCCACTTGGCGATTCTCGACGGTTAAATGACGTTTTGTGTACCTACATGTCACTTTCATTAAATGGCGGTAATTAAATAAAAGCCCTCGGAATAGGTTCAAGTGTCCCGGGGGTATTTAATGCCCTTTCAATTTATTAGGAGCTGCGTAAACACTCGGGAAATGTTTTCCTTATTGACACTATTGACTTTCGTCGATTCGGAAAGGTTAAAGAAATATCAAAGGGATTTTGTGTAAAGGGTAATCGATAAATTTTTTGGAAGGTTCAAGCGGCCGCCCATAAACATAAAAGTTTAATAACTTCCACAATTCATTTTGAGATTACTCAATTAGGCCCTTCACCTGTTTTTTAAGTTAAATTAACGATGAATTTGAAGGTATTTTAGGATTTAGAATCAGAGGCATGTTAATCTTAATTAATTATCCCTTTAACTAGGAAAGAATGATTTTAGTTTCTAGATTTTATTTTCAGATATTAACGAATTGACTAAGATGCTAAATATTGCCGTGCACCACGTGTCAGCTTGTCGCATCCCCAAAGCGACATTTCAAGTTAAGAAGAAGAACACGTGGACAGATACACTCACATCTGTCCTTTGGTCTTGATTATCGCAGATCGCGAAACCGGAAGTGGATGTCTTCACACTTCATACCTTTCCCTAAAAACGTATCGTATCACTTAATTAAATCGAAGGGTGTGTGTATGTCAGATTTTTTTATCAACTATAGTACTATAGTAACGCACAATAGGGAGTCTGTTCATTGCACACGCCCGATAATTTAATTGCCGAAAGTAAAAGTCGAAAATCGAATGGTTTATTTTGGATGCCGTTACATCATCTCCCACAATCCGGACGCACGAATGCAAATAAGATAAATGCACAGAGCCGATCTGTTATCGTATCGTTAGGCTGTGTATGTTTACAAGGAAGTGGTCGGATGTTACAGTGGCTTGTTTGTACCCCGGCTTGTTAGTTTAGTTCCTGGTTTAATGGTGACTCCAAAACCACTTTCAATGTCATTTTTGTTACTGTAAAAATACTTTTATTCTGTTACTGTTCTCTCTGTTTTGGATACAAGTTCAATTGTCTTTTTACAAGTACCTCAAGTACCTGCAACATGTTAACACATATCATAACTTGATACACGAAGTTTTTGAAAAGAAAATCAATCCCCATAAAAAAGGTATATATGTCATCAAGTCAATAAAATGGATAGATAATAAGATATTGTGTATTTTAGGGGCTGTTCGTCACAGTTACTTTGAGAATCAATTACTTTTTACCCATAATACAACAAAAGATCCGATAACAAATGGTTTATATTTACAGGTAATGGAAAAGACCTTCTGGTCTTCCGCCTATGCTCTTCTTAAAATTGGCACTGCTTTAAATCACAATATTTCAAGAAAGGTTTGTTTCGTTATCAGGTAATTTAAAAGGTTAATTTATTCGTTCAGTATTTTTCATGTTTGGCCTTAGCGTTATAATATTCTGAAGAAAAAAAAATTGTTGTCCTTATAAACTTTTCTATAATGAAACAACCCTTTTTACTTAAATTATAGTAACATTTGGTGTAGTTTTAACCACAATCTGTATTTGAAATTTCCATGCCAGAACCCAAATTAGTCCACATGTTGCACTGTGAATCTGAAGGTGTTCAAAAATCGTTGAAATTATCCTTTCGTGCCGCCCGATCAATTTCTATTTTGTGGTTTTATGGTAAAAATATAAAAAAAAAACAGTAACCGTGTTCGACATATGCCACTCGCATTGTTCTCGTGGGACTTTTTAGATCTCTCGAGTTGTTTCCAATCGAGAAAATTTATTATGTGTAAATGCAGGTTGCAAAAAACCAATCCACACACATACAATTCAATTGCTGATCGTATCAAACAATCGCTCCATATTCCTGTACCGTTTTGTGTTTTACTAAAATGATTACTATGTGGAATTGCTAATTCATATTTATTCACAGATAATTATAATGATTGCATTTTTTAATTAAGTAAGGAAACGTGTACGCCCATCTGATTGTTATAATAATGCCTTTTTATCAAGTAACTCTGCCAGTATTAAAATAAATAAATCAACATGCATTAAGGAAGTTAATCAGATTGTTTCTAGATTTGCACTTCCTACACGCCGGGCCAAAAGGACAGATGCTCCAAATTTAATGCGTGAAGCGCCCAAAAAAGCACGACCCATTAGTAAACTTTCGATTGTGCATCGAGATTAAATAGTTATTTATTAACCTTCATACTGATTTATCTTCTTTCCATCGATCCTCCAGCTGTTGCAAATGGACAAGTCGGACAATTGTTGCGTCAACACACAACCAAAACGATTGTTTATTGTTGAAACCATAAAAACATAAGTAGGATTAAATGCTAAATGTCACCTTCGTATAAATAAATAATTCCAATGACATACTGAGAGGCATTTTACTTGTAAAGAAGAATTACAACGTCTGGCGCGATGAATTCGCAATGAGGTCTAATTGTGTTATGTACTTACTTGCACCTTGCGCAAGCTAAATTGCATGCCGTTTTTGTTTAAAACGTTCCACGATTTCCGGCTATCGCTGAAAGTCGGTTGCGAACAAAAAAAAACGTTATTAATACCATTACTTACGAGACTGTTGCACAAGTAGCGTTCCCTCGAGGAAGGGAAGTACCCGAATTGCTGCGGTTTCAGCCTACAAAGTTCCTAAGCGAAGTTCGACCGCGGAATCCGGACGAAAACCGATCGGACGCCCCGGCCAAGGAACTCGCAACTCCATTTAATCACTCCCTCGGGGAGAGAGCTATGTGGGTCGGGGCACTTTGAAAGTTCCTTCGAATCAGAGAAAACATTATAGTAATCGAATTATCGTGGAGGAAACACATTTTCCCGATATGTGGAATTAACTTTCGACGAATTAAATCGAGAACTACAACGACAGCTGTCTCTCCGTCCTCGTCCGGTGTCACTTCCACTCCACCGGATCCCGACGCATCTGAACGTTTTCGTCAGGGACGTGGAAAACGCGCGGCATAATAGAAACCGCCGCACACAACAATCATAAACCACAAACGTAAATGGGCTCGTTAAGTTGCGCGATTTACGGACGACATAAATTAATAGAATTAAAGGCGAATCTGATACCGTGCAATAAAATCGACCGACGAAAGCCGTAAAACTAAGCGTGAGCCTCTAAAACGTCCCGTCCACCTTTTGCGTATTGTGCTCGACGCTTTCACGGTTCATAAAACGGATGTGTGTGTGTATGATTTTTTTTTTAATCGTAAAATCACGACAATGACACACGGTTACGGGATAATCCAATTATTCTTCTAACGCCACCCTTCTGCACGTTTTATTACGTAGCAATAAAATGAGTTTTTGGTGGAAACCAGTTGGTGTTGAATTGAGCTTGTGGAAATAATATTTTTAACGAACATGAAAAATAGACAACAAATTTAAAACATAATCATTTTATTAAAACAACAATACTTTTTAATTTAAATTAATTTTATAATTAATAAGTGCCTAAATATTTCGTACCTTAATTTATATACGAATATCTTTATTTGCATAGTTTTTATACATTTTATTTCGAGAAGGGTTCATAAGTAAAGCAATCAAACCCTATATTCAATACAATTGACTTTATAATTTATTTTTGTGTCCGACATCGTTCCTTAAAGCTAAAAATGCCTAGAAGTGATCATTTATCAACACAAATTAAACAACAAATTGTAGAAAAGTTTCGGAATGGTTAAAAACAGAGTAAAATTGCAGTAGATTTAAATTTAAACAAATCGATCATTTCGAAGACGATTTCCAATTTTAACAGAAGAAATACAATGGAAGGAGTTCCGAAAATTAGTAGAAAATGCAAGACTAACAGAGCTTTGGACAGGAAAACAAAAACGAACTCGGTATATTGGTGAATACCATAAATCGAAGACTAAAAGGAACTGGTCTCTATGGTAGACAACCAGCAAAGAAGTCCTTCATTTCTGCAAAATATAAAGCAGCGAAACTGTCTTTTACAAGAGAACATGGAACTGAACTGGATAGATGAGCAATGGAAAACAATTTTATTTTCCGATGAAAGTCGGCTCCAATTATTCAAATCAGGTGGAATTTCATAGGTGAGAGGACGAATTAATGAAAGGTATAAACCCAAGTACACTAGACCCACTGTGAAGCATGGTGGAGGTGGTGTTATGGTTTGGAGATGTTTTTCTAGGTTTGGCATGGGCCCACTGGTTAATTTAGATGGGATAATGGATTGTTTTGTTCATCGTGACATTCTGTAGAATCATATACTTCCATTTGTCGAAGGTGAACCTTCTAGCACGACAACGACACACTTCTCAAGAAGTACCTGTTATGCCTTGGCCAGCACAAAACCTAGACCTCAATCCAATGGAAAACTTTTGAGAATAAATTGATCGGAAAATCCATGCAAAAACACTGTCAAATATGAATGAATCCTATGAAGAAGTTCAAAATCACTCAAAAGAAATTTCGAACGATTGTATTGAAAAGCTACTAAAATCAATAATGAAAAGGTGTTTAGAAATTATTAAAAATAATGGGTATGCTACTAGATACTAAATAAAATTAGGCTAAATGTACGTAAGATTGTTTTATTTTAAAGTTGCTTTACTTTTGACCCTTGAACATTTTTCAAATATTAATAAATACTTAACTAAACTCACTAATAAATAATTATATTGCTGTATTGTTTTTATTAAACATACTGCATAATTCACAATAATATAAATATTCATATTTATAACGTACATTTCTATCAAGACAAATGAAAATTTCTAAAATTGCGATAGTGTATATTAAATAAATCTGCCAAGCTTTTATTGATGGATTATCAAAAAGTTTAATGTAAAAAAGTTACTAATGTTTCTGTTTTTCTCAAATAATTTGGAACGGAATAATAAAATGACTTGGGGAAAAATCGCTAGTACGATTGAGATGATTTCCTTAGAAAGATGTGTAAATTACACAACTGTCCAACAGTACCTAATTCGTTTCGCACGGATGAAAAATAGCCGAAAACATTTGATTAATAAATATTAATTTATCAAATTCATTTAAAGTCATGGTAGAACGAAATCGAGTTGGATGAAAATGTCATGAATTTAAATTTACTCCAAAATTTTTACATGTTTCACCCATATGGAGTTTGTAAAAACATTTTCTACTGATCGGATCTTATCCAATAAATAAATATTGTTAGTAGGCCATCATTGGCTTTGGTCTTTGAAGTTTTGATATATTTTCTTTATTTCAGTTACGAGTTGATGGAACTTTTCACCTTGTTGATTCAAAACTTTAAGCACCTAGATATTACCGGAGGAAAAGCAAATCACTCAAGAGAAAATTTCTTAATTTCTTCTATTTGAAATTGGAAAAAAATAACATTTTAGTATTAATATCTTATTAGAATTATTGCAACAACTTTTTGAAACAACCTCCTTGAAATGGTTCTTGGTGTACTGCATGAACATTAATTAAATACATTCCCGTTATATGAGATAATAATTTGAAGATCGTTCTGAAATATCCACTATAAATTGAACTTTTTGTTAATATCGGAATTTTTTTTACAAAAGATTGATTGAATCGAATTCGAATGTAAGTCGAAATAGATCCATTTACTTTTGACTTTTCGAACACAAACAGAAATTTTCTTTGATATACTAACATCTAACATTCACACATCAACAATTTAAAAACCCCAATAATCCTAATTAGAAGACAGTTTTATGGATTTCTATATCGAATGACAAATTTAATTATTCTTCAGAATAAACCTCACGTACAAACGTGAACTGAATCGATTGATCGTCGAATCAACAACAAAGAGGCGTTTGACTCGTACGAAAGGGTGGAATCGAGTTCGGAAAAAATTTATATGTAAAAGTGTCAAACAAAAAGTAGTACAAACCAATAAACCATCCCAGCCACTCGAAGGCAATAAAAACAAACAATGGGGATCGTTTTGTGCCGCGCCGCATAAATCAAAACCTTAAGCACAATGGAGGACGAGGTGAGAGGGTTGGTTATACGTGAAGGGTGGTGGAATGTGTTGCAAACGGTCCGTTTTACATTTACCATATAAATAAGTTACGATTTTGTTGTAGTGGCGATCATTTCGATGGTCCCGCACTCGATCCAATTGAATTAAGGGGTGGGTTCTTAAGGGATTTAGTCCCCGACGTGTGTCTCATATCGGGATTTATCACGCGATAAGCCCTGATAAATTTCCGGTGGTGAATGGAGACATAAAACGCCCCCAACAGAATGGCTCAATTTATCGGAAAAGTCATTAATAATAATAAGTATCTTCATTTTTATTGGTATGATATTTTCCTCGAAAATTGAGACTTGGTTTTAATAATAGAATAAATAGTAATTGCACAACAATTACAAAAACACACACAGTAAGATAATTTTATTGGGTTACACGAATACAATCTGGCCACTTTCGACAATTTATCACAATCGGTATGATTGCGTCTTGTTTCGCTTTCATCTTTAATTTCACGATTCTCGAATTATGCCTTTGTGTTAGGTCGAGTTGTTTACAATGGCTCACTTTATTTGCCTGTTGGGCAAATGAGAGTGATTGTGATGAAATGCTATTTTGGAGACGTTCCATATTTAGTTTTGTATTCATAATCGGTGCCTCTTGTTGCAGAAATTATATAAATTAGGATTGTTTTTCTTTCAGCATCGCACAACTTAAATAGAAACATTTGGTTTGGCGCAAAGTAGCAAATTAAATAAACACAAAAGCAGAATTTGTACATTACCCCCGACTAAATATTTACTACACAAAACACACAAAGACAGAGTAAATCCACTGTATTTACTTATTCGGGCCTGTTTCCCTCCTAATCCCGCCCCTCGAAACCGAAATCCCAACAAACACATAAAAATACAGTCATACACCCCCGCAAAAACCTACCAAACCCTCTCAGCGGATTTATAGACCGTAAAATAAATAACACCCTGCAAAATCATCTCAAACTCTTATATCAATTTATAACAGTGTCCTTCCCACGTATACACTATTTATTAACATACAAACGTCATCCCAATTTGATAAATCAATTCGCCCATACCTTCGTCCCCGCAAATTGCCGGTACTCGTTGTCCGACAGTTTCCGGTAGGAATTGGGCATCTGTTCCGCAAAATTTCGGGCAAATATTACGCAAATATGACGGAACAATGAGTAACAATGGCCCGCTAATAAAACGATCCAGTTTACCGGTGCGGTAATTTACGTCGGTTTATCGGTAAAACGCCCCCCGCTGACAATGCACAGATGCCACTTATCCCCCTCCGAATCCACGTGTGCTATTTTACATTTTCGTACACGTTAATGATTCGTCTCCGTTGTTAGAGGAGGCCGGAGCATTTTGTTATATTTAAATTATATTTTTTTTACTTCGTGGGGCTGGGAAATTGTATAAAAAATATATATTTTTATAAAAATTACTTCTTATTATATTCATTATTAAAAAACTGTTTCATTATTAGTTTTGTTACTGGTTGTAAAATATAAATAAATATAAGTAATACTAATAAGTAAGTTAAAAAAACGCGTAGATATTTTTATTATAATTTTATTTTAGTGACAATTTTAATTTTTAGCAATATTATACAATTTTAGTTATTTATTTTTATTTGTTTGTTTATAAAAATTTTCTGTGATTTATACAAATTGTTTATTTCACTAGTTTACAATCATCTTTATAGAAGTATTAATAAAAAATTAATTTTTAAATATTTTATTTCCAATTTTATATATATATATATATATATATATATATATATATATACAGTCAGCGTCAGATCTGCAGTTACACCTCGAATTCAAAATCGCTTGCGGTGCATTATCGGCCGGCCCCCACCACATACTCCCCGCTCACTCCCCGTGTTTATGATAACTGATTAAAAACAATTAATCTACCTTGCACTGTCGAAAGGTAAAGATGCCTCGAAACATTTCTGATGAAACGCGAATGCGAATTATATTTTTACACGAACAAGGGAAAAATAATATAGAGATATGTCTAAATTTAAAACTGTTACTAAATTTAAAATTCTAATTATCACTAATAACTACTATTTTGTTTTTCATTTTTTGAGAATCTTGTATATGAGAAACTGCTCATAATTATTTGATCGAATTCAATTTTAGTTATAATTTTAATATGGATCATAATATTTATAACATGAATTTTTGGGTGGTATTTAAACTTTTAAACAATAGTATATTTTAATTATTTATTAAATTAATTTATTTACAATATATTTCATGTATCTTGATCAACAAAAATAAACGATATAAAATAAAAAAATAAAAAAGTAGAACTAAACCAATAATGAAAAATCAACATTAGTTATTTCAAAATATTTTCAATACTTCTATGACTTGTGAGACTGTAGTTTTTTAATTCAAAATAGCTTGTCTTAATGGAACATTTTATTTAGTATATCCAACATCCAACCTCACTAAAATGAGGTTTCTAAGATTTCTTTTTAATATTAAACAATACCAATTATATTTTATAATTTTGTATTTAAATATTATGTTTCATTTTAGTTGTTATTTATAGAAATATTTACAATATATTTTGTTCAAATAGACATTTAATACTAATAATCTGTTTTATTAAATATATTCTTATTTTTGAATTTATTTGTTTACATTAATTGTACATTTAACTTTTAATACGAATACGATATGGTAAAAACTTTCGTATGATAGAGTATAATTCTTAATTTCCAACATATTATATGATAATTGAGTAAAATACCTTTTAGAATAAATATATTAGAATTAGGACAACAATTATTATACGAATTAAACAATAAGAACTGTAACTATAAAAAAGTTGTATACATTAATATTCGATTCAAAATATATAACGTGAATAAGCAATATTCTTAATTTGTTAAAAATTAATGATGCGAATCTGTTGCAATAACACATCAGAAAACATTTATTTACTGTGTCACAATTGAACACTCGCACAGTTTTTACTACTATCCCCTCCAATCTCACACACTCGCCGCAAGCGAATATAGCCTTTAAGGTGTAACTGCAGATCTGATGCCGACCGTATATATATATATATATATATATATATATATATATATATATATATATATATATTATTTAAAAAATATATTAAATTAGAGTAGAATTTATTGTCAAAGTTTGAAAAGTTATTTTGATTTGATTTTCAATATTTCTTGATTCTTCTTAATTTTTAAATTATTAAAATGTTTGATTTATATAGTTATTAAATATTTTAAAATATATTTATTTTTCTTCTTGGTAATATATAGTATATATTTGAATGCTCATTTAGCCAAATCGGTTAATTAGATGTCGGAACTCTCTTCCGAAAATAGAAAAAATAAGTGTGATTTTCACCGTGCAAAAATTTGTATGAAAATCATAACGTAAAAGATAGATTTTAATTAATGCTTTAGATGAAATTTTGACAAATTCTTACAGTGCAAATCAGTACATGACATTAGAGTTTTTCGCCCCCTCAAATAAAACACTATACATCTGGCCATAAATCAGTCTTAACAATAATTAAATCTACAATTCGGAACCGATAAATCCTTCGCCAATCTGTTTTGATTAACAGGGCGATATTTTTTCGGAACAAAAAACTTCGGGGGGTGAAAAATCTAATATGTGGTGCGTTGACGTTTATTACGTTTTTTATCCGAAAATCAATCTTGTGCAATTAATTAAGATATTTTAATTCCGATGTACCGTTTGCAGATTTACGTGAATATTCGAATGTGCCCCGGGGACGTTTTCACCGAACGACGAAATTCAAACATATGTCAATCTGAGGGGAATTAAGTAAAGAAGAAGATTTGACCCACTGCGCTTATTATCCAGAATTAAAAGGCAACAGGTGTTGGCATTTAAAAAATACTAATTGGTTTTGCATTCTTTGCGAGCAAAAAACATTTTATGTAAAGTTGTATTTAATTACTACTGTTTAGAATTTTTCGGTGCAAGATTTTAATTTGAGTGAATATTAACAAATTTATTATTTTTATTATAACTCAGTAGTGGACACAAAAAAGCTTTTACGTTGAGTAAACATTTACAATCCATTCAAAATCATTTATTTACTTAAGGAAAAAGGTGTCGATTTGCCACAACTTAATGAATCGATGAGTAATGATCGCGACTTTTATTAATGCTTCTTCCATTTCCCATAACTAAAACAAATTAACCATTAGGGAAATGGAAGACAATTGGTAAATTCTATTAATTAAATTGGAATTGTTGGCGCCGAACCAAAACTAATTCGGGTTCCAATAGTCATCTGTTATGCATCCGCACGATCGACTAATGTGGCGTTAAAGTACGTCAAGAAGTGAATCTCTAATTGCCGAAGATTAAACTGGGACAATGCCGGATTTTCAGTTGAATGCAGTCGGATAAATTTAGTTTAATGGATTAGTTCAACAGCACCATTCTTAATAAGATGTGAACAAATTAGATAGTAAAGTAAATTATTGAATGTACTTTTACCTTCAATGGACTAACATACCAAAAAAAAAAAAACCAAAAATATTAAATAATAAAGTACTTGTTAAAAAATAATAATAATCTATTTTTTAAGTCACAAATTATGCATTATTCAGATTAAGTTTTTAACATAAATATTTTACATACGAAATTTTCTTCAGCCGACATGATAAATGTTATTTGATTACACCAATACAGTCAATAATCCGCCCGATTAAACCCCCTAAACCGGCAATTAATACCTACTCAGCCGCATTAAAAACAGCCCCGAGTTCATTCACTAGTTGGATCTTTTAGAAAATGTGCACTTTATCGACGTCAGTCCCGTTGGTGATATATTCAAATCCGTGTAAGCACCCCCTTTATATTCGAGGGATTACACCACCTTTATCTCCTACCAAATCTACGGCCAGTTTTTCTGTGGGGCGCACTGAAAAAAAAAACTACCCCGTGTGATCATTGAATACTTTGACAGTGATGGAACGGGTATATAATTTACATTTTATGAACGTTAAGTGCGGATATGTTCCGATTTGTTCGAGAGATCAATCACCGAGTGATTCCCCGAGTTTAGACAATGCTGCGGTCTCGGACAGTTATCACCCGTTTAATTTCGAATCACAACTATGTTCGGGGGACAGATGTTATCAAAAAAAATACCAGTAAGATGAGTACAAAATTTTTTAAGCAGTTTAATATGAAACTGTATAAATTGTTATAATCCTTATGGGGCCTTGGAAATACATAGATCTTAAAAAATTGTTTAAAATGTTTAACAAAAATTTGAAAAAAATTAAATTACATATGTTATATACAAAAAGATTAAATAGTTAATTAAATTCGGCTACCAATCAAAGGAAAAATAAGGGTTAATGAGTTTTACTGTTGACAACCCGTCGATATTTTCAAAGTGAATAGGGGAATGAAATGTTTCATGGGAACTGATTGACGTATTTCTGTTTGGAAAACAATGCCGAAACGAATGTGAGGTTCTAGTATTATATTTGTTTTTGCCTGCATGTTTTTTAGTCAAAATAACTAATTACAACTGAACAGTTAAGTACAATGTGAAAAAGGCAAATTTCGGTAGTAATAAGACCTACTGCGGTGTTAATTACTAATCCTTTTAGTTAAACCCTCATCCTATTAATTACTTCTGGTCGAGAGGATCTGAAGTTGCACCCTTAGAAAATGCTTGAAACTTTAGAAAAAAGCGTCCCGGACATAATTACATGCACATCGGCATTGTTGGGACGGATGATCCCCCCGGTGGTGGCTCGTTATTAAAATTGTTAACCTTTGGCGCGGCCATTTTTCCCGCATTACGCACACATCAATTGATTCGAATGGAACAATGACGTTATGTTCGGATCGGAGGTGCGAATCAAAACAATTTAGTCTAGCAAATGGAACAATAAAAATTAAGTAGGTTAATTTAGGGATAAAAACTAAACTGTAGCATGTAACTGCTACATAACAATAGTTTGTGGCTTAACACCTAAAACAGGTAAATGAAATATTTTATAAATAATTTTTTAACAAACTTTCAATCCTGGACAAGTATTACAAGACTACTGTAGAAATTTTGAAAACTTTCATACTTCATTCATTCTAAATTTTAAATTGTTAAAAACTATTTGTGTCTCCGCAAAAAAATTAATATTATATTAATATTTTATTGGCCTCTAAAAGTGGTAATTTTTATGTTTTATGGCAATTTATTCTATTTTTTGCATAAAAAATTTTACAATTTTATGGTATAGAGGGTTATTTACGAACATTTTATGGACTTAAATTTTTAAAAATATGCTTTTTGACGATGATTTGTAAAGTTCTTGGTATAAACATTTGTAAATTTCTAATTTTATTATAGAAAAGTTAATTTTAACTTGATACATTTTTTTTTGTTGTGTAAACTAGTTTGTAACACGTTTAATTAATTAATATTCTTAAGCTCAATGCTCAATGGACTACAAAGACATGTTATAATTTAATAAGGAACACAGATTTGTTTCCTTCTTCACACAGTTCAGCCTTCCACTGCAAAGATGACTATCTAAATCGATCTTAAAAAAAAAATAAAATCCCATAAGTCTAAGTTAGAACCGCCCCGATTCAACGCTCCTAACTACATAATGAGCGAATATTATATAACACGTAGTTTGCGAGCAAACGAAATTAAAATGATAATAGAACAACTTTCGTTGGATGATAATTATCTTACGTGTAAAAAAAACCGAGCCAACCAACAAAAAAAAAAAAAAAAGGATGACGAAGACGGTTGTTAGTTTTATTTCTTTATTTCCTCGCCACGACAATGGGTTATTGTACTAACTACCTGGGTAGTATAGGTGTTAGAATAATTACACGTCCGTATTAGACTCAAGAAGTCGACTCTATACCTATGACCAACGGTCAGTAAAACCGAAGGGGGTTACTAACGGAAAATTAAAAGCACTCGAACCGAATTATTAGTTTTCATAATCGAAGACTTGCGTGGCGTGGCGCAACAATAACCTTAAACTTTCGCACGTACTGATTGAAAAGTGAAAATCGGAAACTAATGAGACGATTATTTCGTTCAAGTTGCGCGAAGAACTCAAACAATGCACATTTCGAAACCGTAATCGACGAAACAACTTCGATAAAATCGACGACTAATTGTTTTTTTGCGCCAGTGGCCAGTGGCGCACAAAATAATTTCGATCTCATGAAACCAATTCTAAAATTATCCGTCGGCCATGTGTCGCTTCGGTACATCAATTTTTACGACATTCCCGACCGACAACGTCACAACATCCCCTGCATTCAACCCCGTACCCAAACAATGGACCTCGTCCACTGGGATCATGGCACGCGCGTTCCCAAACTGACGGATCTGTCACAATGATTGAACTGCAGTCCATCACGCCACCCTCGAACATTCCTACGGAAATCTTTCCACTTTTTTATGACCATGCATCATCCACGCTAAAATGCACATACAAAAGGGATCCAAATTGTAACGATGCTTTTATTGTAATTAAAACCAAGCTAGTGTGGCCCTTTTGTTCTTTTAAATGGGATTAGGGCAGGACAATGAACGATAAAAAAGTACAAAACGTTTTGTCGGACTGTGAAGAAGTGACCCCAACTATGATTTTTTTAAAACAGCAGGATGTCAAAAGGATTAAATCGATGAATAGGATTAAATTATCAGATGTTTTTAAACATTTTTCCTAATAAAACATTTTACAATTCGACTATCGGAGTTGTTTAAAAGTTCAAAATTCTCCAGAACTAATAAGGGAATTTGAAACAGTCCAAATTATACATAAAAATATTTAAAATTTTTCACACATATAAATGATACTATACTAGGGCTTGATCATGGCTAAATTACGTAAACAATTGTATTTTGACTAATATTTTAATTTTTATGGAGAAATTAGACATAGAAATAAGTGATTGCGATATGTTTAAAAAATTTGAAACTATTGAAATTTAGTACAAAATTGTTTTAATAACACAAATATTTAAATTATATAAAAAAGTGTTTGAGGCCATCTAAATTATACAGAAAATTGTTTAAAATGTTTTAAAAATTGTATATGAAGCGCTTAAGAAATTTGAAATTATATGAATTAGATACAATAAATTTAATAATTGTATAAATTATAATCAGAAAATTTAAATAATTCAAATAACATATATTCAAAATTGTTTAAAAATTTTCACAAATGCTTAAATTAAATAGAGAAGTGATTAAGAAGTGTCTGAGAAATTTGAAACTGGCTAAAATTGTATAAAATTATTTTAAAAAGTTTCACAAAATTTTTATATATTTACTATTTATATAATTTTACTGCCCTTCTAGTTGTATAATGAACATAATTATCGTAATTTTATTTTCTATTATAGAATAGAATTATAGAAGTGTTGAAATCGGAGCAGCAATATGTTAATTAATACAAATGCTCCTCAGAAAACAGACAGTTTTATCAAAGCAAAACAAACAGTGGCCAAAAGCATTGTGACCGCATCCGAACAAACAAACGTGGATCGTCAACATTTCATCAACCCGAGCGTCAAATTTCTTGCAACGGCCGCGCACAAAAACTTAAAATTAAATCATAATTAAACCCTCCGAAACCGGTTCTGCACATGCCGTCCCCGTCACAAAGGACAAAGCGCGACGCATCCATCATTTACTGTTGCCATTGTCCGATGTTCACTTCTCTACCTTCATTACGGACATGTCCGGACGGTTTATTTGCACACGGTCCACTCCAGATGTAATTAAGTTTTAATTTCCCTGTACGTATGGACCCCGAAAAACACGAAAAACACGAAAAACAAAACGGCCATCGGAGAGAGGAGGGTCTGTTTGTTTTGCGTCCCTACGCTCAGATTGTTTATTGTTGCAATTAAAACACTAACAAACTCATTCAGTTTACGATCAACAGTTGAGTTGAGTTGAGTAATGAACCACAACTCCTCTATTTGTAGTGTGTCGCTGTATGCTGTATGTACGGTTGAATAAAATAAAAAAAATGCTCGTTTCATTTGACGTATTTGCTGTATAATTTTATGGACCGAGCATAAACAGAGGGACAATGCACTTTGAAGCACTCGTCAATAGACTAATGTTTACAACCCCGGCGTCGACATTCAACTGTCACTCGAAAATCAACGTCGAACGCGACATAAAAAAACGTGCGTGACGAATCGTGCATGTGTTGAACGAATTAATTCGGCGGTGCCGATAAAACCCTTTCGACAAAATTTACATGTGTCAGTCAAACGTTCGACACGGTCCACGGAAACGGGAGACGACGCTTCAACCCTATTTCTCAAGTTTCTATCGGATGTTCACCCGAATTTATTACGTTATCTAATCAAACATTTTACTTTACGCACAAATGTTTTAATTAAATTTTCGGGACACGATCCCTTTAATCATAATCCCGCACATGTGACATTTGTAAGGGTGGTGGGCGTCCCAATTTGTCCGGTTATGAATGAACGACATAACGAACCTCCTAATTCCCTGCTTTCTTATTAACCCCACGTCGTAATTGCGACCGCACGACAATAATTAGACGTTGCGCGTCCCATTAAAGAGGACGTCTTCAATTACACGTTTTTACCGTTCAATTAATACCGAACCGGAGCTGAATGGACACATGCACGGAACACAATTATGAAACGATGAAAGAAACCAGGATCCCTCGAGAACGAGCTCGAGCATGTTAAGATTCTCTGTCAACATCATTTGCAGTTTGCGTTTATTTTTAGATAGCTAGAGCGCTCCAGTTTTTGGTAACTGGCATTTTAAATTACACTGGAAAACTCCCTCAAATGTCTATAAAAATTGAGTAGTTTTAAAACTCTTAAACTTAATTTTATACAAAAATGGCAATATGAAACTGTCCAAGAGATTTAAAACTGTTTAGATTGTATATATGAATTGCATACAATACTTATCAATTTGAAACTATCTAAATTGTATATAAAACTACACTACTAAACTTTTCACAGTTTTATAGAGAAATATTTAAGAAGTGTAAAATTGTTTAAAGTTAGAAAGCCTCTAAATTGTAAATAAAACTGATTAACCAAAATTACAAAGTGTCACGAGGGCCTTAATTTTATTCAGAAATTGATGTTTGAAATTATCTGAACAAATTGTATAAGACTGTTTAGGGTTATGTTGTTTGGACATCATTTTTGAATTAATGATTTTTACGTCGATTCGATTAGTTATCTTAAATTGTCCTCCAGTAGAGATCACTAATCAAAATGTTACCAGAATGTCTAAAACATTATGTCTATACCAACTTCATCTACCAACATTCCTTAAAATGTTCCAAACTACGTAAGTGATCATTACAACTACTTTAAATGTTTTATGAAGGTCATAATTCTTTACAGAACTATTTAGAAGGTTTGAAAGTTTCTATATTGCATATAGAACTTTTTAAAAAATTTCCCAACTCTCTCAAATTGTATTAAAAATGGCTTAAACATGAAAAGATTGAGAAATATGTAAAAACAGATGGAAAAATTGTTTACAAATATAAAAATCAATGAAGAAAGTAAATTTAAACTGTAACAAAAAAAGAATGTATCATCTAATATACGTCAAAGTGAAAAATGATGAATACATAAAGTATAAGATTTCGTTCCTCCAAGCAATCGAAGAAACACAGACAATTTAGCTTACACTGGAAAACTCCCTCAAACGTGTATTGATTAAGTAATTTTATACAAAAATGACAATTTGCAACTGGTCAAGAGATTTAAAACTGTTTAAATTGTACATATAGCAAATTTAAATGATTCACAAATGCTTTGTATACATGTATTAGTAAGAAATTTCTATGAATTGCATACAAAACTGCTTAGAAAGTTTTAAAATTGTCTAAATTACAATTTGCTCAGCATGTCTAAAATATGTAAAGTGTAGCGGTGGTCTAAAAGATTCACATTCAAAATATCAGGATATTTAAATTTCATAGAACTGCATAACTGTCGTTATATTATATACTTAACAAT